>NC_061117.1:203580334-203691934 GCF_002878395.1 Capsicum annuum
ATAGTCCAAAGGTTAGTGATAGTCTCAATTTTAGGATTCAGAGTGAGTATGACTTTTGCATTAATAAGCTAGTTTTAGTTCTATAACCGTTGATTGAGGGATGGGCTGACATTTTATAGTGATAGACTAATGTGCTAGCAATATTTGTAGATTGTATTGTAGTTTGGAAGGAAGTGACTGGCTATGATTATTAATTATTCAAAATAGAAAAGGATCTTAGAATGGATAGTTATGGTAGTTGTAGAAATCATTTATAGGTTGTGAGTTGAAAGGGGCAGATTAGTCAATAACTTATGGGTAGAGACTCGTTGGTGTAAATGGAATTTGAAGAAAGTCTAAATGTATGCATGGGTAAGTAAATATGATGTGAGAAAGTGGAACATATTGATAAAATCATAATGGGTTATACTATAAGATTAAGATTGAGTGTCCCTATTATGTAAATTTACCCTCCTTGATTGTATTTTTCTCTTGTAGTTTTAAACTAGTACTACAACGTGAGAAGGTGTATGGTAGGTTCTAAGATATAGTAATAATGTTGTGGAGAGAATGAACATATGGGTCGTAGTTGCATGAAATAAGAGACTTGGATTGATTTCCCCATTTGATGGACTGGTATAATATGTAGCATGCTTCACTGACATTACATGATTGGTGTTAGACAATAGTCTTGAACTTTATATGTGGATTGTGGTGGTAAGAATAGTAGCTTTAGATTAATGACGCGCATTTTGTGGGTGTAAGTCAGTAAGCTAGATTTGATGTGTGCAATAGCCTAGGTTGGTAACTTATGGAAAAAAATGAGTAGATAATTATGAAATATGTGTACCTGTGGACTGGTGTTAAAATGATAAATTGCGGTTGAGCCATTAGGTGGATATGAGCATTAGGTTTTATAAGAATAAGTTGAACCCCAGGTAGCATGTTGTTAGAAGTGGTTTTATGTATATAAGTTTCATGCGTAACTAGCTCATGTTCTTGAATTTCTTAATATGGAGACGGTTAGAGAGCTGCTATATAGTGTTATTTAGAGCTGAATTAAGGGAAATATAGATAGACGATGTGAGCTCTTGGTCTAGTTTTAAAAACTTTGTTAAATTGTGAGAGTATGCAGTTAGAGGTATAATGCTAGTATACTAAGTAATGAATAATTGATTACTATATGTTAAAGAGGGTGAATATGTATGCTTATGAGAGTGTGAGTTATAGGGAAATGCTTATGGAACCTTGCAAAAGTTAAGACTTGTGTCCCTCATGGGTAGTGTCTTCATATTATAGCACTCATGAGAGTTTGGCATTCACATATATAGTGATAACCCATTGTTCTGAGTGTTATGCTCATAGATTTAGTGAGAGGATATGTCCTCAAGTTTAGTATGGTGACTTTAATCTAAGGGAAAGATGATGATTTAAGGTAGTTCCCAAATTTTCTCATGGTGACAAGTTTCTAGGAAGAGTCATGATAAATCTATTCCTATTCAATCAAACTTCTCTTACTTCAATTTAAGAGGTCATTCTACTAATGTCTTATGTAGTCAAGTCATAACTATGCCTATGTTTCGAGTTCTCTATGCACTTATGTTCATAGTCCGACCTCCAAAATAAAAACAATAATGTCCCTCAGTAATCCAATCTTTCAAGTATTCAAGCTCTATGTTATGATGTTCCTAATCCATAAATTCATGTCTCGCATCATGCCTGGTGATAAGAAACTATGCTTTCTATATGTTACCGATTTATTTTATGTCGGGACTAGCCAGAGCAATAAGGTTTATGCAAACTCATGACTATCTTAACTCTGAAAATGAGAAGCAATGGTTCCAAGGAGCAATCCCTATCTCAATCTTTGACTTCATGAATTCCACCTTCATGTTATATAACTCATGATATAGGCTCTCATGTTTCTCATTGTTTTCTATCCTAAGAACTCATGTCGTGTCATGTTTATACCTGAACGACTCTCTACTTATGATCTAGACACTTGATATATGAAGCACCTCGTATCTATTGTATCATATCTTCACCTCAAGCCCCACCTTTAGTAGTGCAATAAGTATAAGTTATAGTTGAATAGTGTAACTCCCATTCATGATGCTTATACTGGGGTCCCTCAATGACCCTCCGAATGATAGTATAATAGTAGTTATAGAAGTGTAGTAGCGACTTAGGTAGGGGGAGTAGATATTCATGAATAGTGACTTAGGTAGGGGGGGTAGATGTTCTTGAATGTGAAAATTTTGATGTGATCTTTTTAGCTAAGGTTATAGGTGAAGGGAGAAAGAAGGAGATGAACTTTTGTTATGTGAAATAGTTATAGAGGAGATATGTGGCGAAAATCTATGTGAGAGTGATTGAATTTGCAGGTCTTAGGGGGAGATTCATGAAGTGGATGTAGTAATGATACGCTTGAATATTGTGATTAATGAAAATACAAACCCATGTATTGTGTGGTTAGTACTCCTTGAATTAAAACCTGAAAATTGTTTGATTATAATGATAAGGTGAAGCAAGATTTTTAAAGGGATGTAGAGTATAGGGTCTCATAACTTAAGCTAGCACCTTTCTACTCTGGGATAGGCTTCAATATGAAAGTAATAAGTACTTAGACTTAAGCTCTTATAGTTACATATTTAGTGGGAGAATTATAAGATTGAGATGTTGAAATATGGTATTCATAGATGAATGAATAGTTGGGAAACGTAGAAAATTTAAAGGCTATTAAGCGTATCAATAGAGGTGGCGAATGTTTCTATTTTATTCTTATGTCCCGCGAGAATCTTAGCTCATATCTTGTACCAATCTTGATCAGGCTGAGGATTCTTAGGAAACATCATTCCTTACAATGCTATGATAGAACACATGCCAAGATCATGTTTATGTCAAGTCCCGTTATCTCATGATTTTTTCTTACACAATTTATTTGGTGATCCATGAAGCTCTTCTTGAATACCTACGTATGTTTCATTGAGGAAATAACATTTCCTAATGCGAGGTTATGTCCTTTATATCATACTTCTATAGCTTCAACAAAATCCTACCCATCATTTGAGGACGAATGATTCCAAGGAGGAGATAGTGTAACACCCCACATTTTTTTGGGCTAAAATTCAAACCGTCGTTCCTATGCGTATGGATCCGAACCTAATTATTCCTTATTAATATATGTATGATTATCAATCCTATAGTGTGTGAATTTCTTTGAATATGAATTGAAGTCACAAAAATCTCCTAACTCAAAGACGAGTTGAAAACTTTTCCATAGATTAAGTTTTAGTGAACGTTTCAACTTGGGTCAAAATCCAATGATTATTACTACTAGTATATAATGTATTACGTGGCGTACTATATACCAAATGAAATATCTTTGAGTCTTGTTTCCAAATCAACTAGTTTCACCTTAATCTGATATCAGAGTAAAATACTACGCCTCTTTTACCAAAAGGTGTCTGTCACCCAAGTAAGGGCCAATCTGCACTAATATAACATTTTTGAAAGGGGTATTTTGGTATTTTCCTCACCCCAAACTCCTCCCGCATGAACTAAATCATACCATAAGTGTTATTATTCGTCTTTTATTAGTTTTAAACATCTCATAATCCTCTCCACTCTCAAGAACAAGAAAAAAATTAAGGTTTCTTTCAAGGCTAGATTTCAAGCTAATTCAAATTCCTTTTCATCAAAAAGGTATGTGGGACAAATCCTAAACCCCATGGTCATTGTTTACTGTTTTAGTAAGATTTAAAAATACAAAATTCAGTAGATGCATAGAGTTTGAAATTTATTTGAATAGCATGAATCACTAAACCATTTTGGTAAAAAGTATGTGTATATATTATTATGAAGTTTTCCTTAAACTCGTAATATTTTCATGTGTACCCGTATCTTGGACTTGAAGAATTAAATTGAGAGCATGCATTACGAAGATCCCTTTCTCGTCATAATACCAATTGGTTTAAAGTGTTACAGGTTGTTCAATTGCAACGTCTATCGTACAGGTCATATGTTTTACTATCAATTATGGACTCAACGTGGTTGTGATTTTCATGAAAATAATGTTTGCTCGTTATACCTGTACTTTTTACGTTAAATGGAAGATTTGCATACGAGTTATGAAAGAGTTGATCACCTTATGTTGAAATCTTGAAAAATGGTGTTTTGCATGAGTTTTTCTATGTCCCTGGAATAAGGATCTTTCCTATGTTGCCTAATTTTTTTGGGGTAATTGATGTTTCCATGAATAAGAAAACGGCTATGATAAGTTACAATATGATATGGCTTGCAAGTCTAGGTATGATGATACCTAATTATGAAGTGCCCTCAACATGAAAGAAAGGTATTTTCTAAGCACGTAATATGATCATGATTTTTAAAGACCTAAAAATGGGCTCAAGAGAGTTAGATGGTTACCCAAATAAAGTGTGAGTTGAAGTAAATCATAGCCAAAAACTGTATTTTGCTGATGTTGGTTTTTATTACAGGGTGTGTAAGTAAGGAGACACACTCTTCCATGACCTAGCATGTCAGTAAGAAGACATGTTTCATATTATTACATACTCCAGTCCTTGCGGCAAATTTAGATTGGAGGCTTGACCGCCGACTTAAGGGCGGATCTCATATAGCCCGTGAGATTATAGAAATGTAGGGTGTACCATCTAGCTCGAAACTATAACACAAAATGGAGTTTTACAAGTTATATGCATAGTTTTGAACTTTTGATATTACGCCCATTTGTTTTCAATTACTTTATGTTAAATTGTTTTTATGAAATGCTCTCACCTATGTTTTATAATTATATGTTATTTTGGATTGTTTCACATACCAGTACTTTCAAGTATTAACCTCCTATATTTCAGGTTTTGGGGTTCAGTCCCGTGGTCCATCACATCAGTTGTTCATATGGGATAATGATAGAGTTAGTGAGCCCTCCATCTTTTGGAAAGGCATGTTATTCAAATATTTATCTAATTCAGTATATGATCCAGCCACGGGCTTTGTCCCGGCCTAGATAGTTCAATAGAGGCTTCCTAGACAAAAGTTGAGCATTGTATTTTCATATTTTGTTGGCAAGGTTGTATTATAAATGTTCCTAGAATTTCATTATGACTTCCACACTTTGATTATGTATGGATTTTTCTTATTATAGTATGCTAAGGGGTCTCTCGATCCTTTGAGTTTCGGAATGCCCGTCGCAGCCAGGGCCTTGGTTCGGGTCGTGACAATCCGTTTCACTCTATTCATCTATATTATTTGGGTGTTTGTTTTTTGTTCAAAGTCTATTTCATCAAAAAACTTTTTCTTTAAGGTATACTTTAATCACCTTTTTATATAATTTGTTTCAATACCTAACAAACAAGTATGTAGTATAATATTATTAACCATTTTTGTAGCTTACTAATTTGTCAATTTTGTTGTTATCATATCAAATTGTTAATAAGTCTAAATCTACGTAAAGTCAGTATTGTCTATTTAATTCTTTTTGATTTTGTTGTTTGCACAACAGAGATATTAAATTTGGTATGCATGTGTAAAAAACTTGCCCTTTAGGCTCCAAACTCCCTTAGTTGCAAGCATGTGTAAATTAATACTTCGTATGAAACACATACCAAAATTAATTTTAATTTTATTTCAGTATAGATATGGAATATCAACACTTTGTGCATCCAGGATAATCATAGTATGATGTATATGCCACGCAAAGTAAGCATCGGTCAGAGGCTATTTGAAAAAGTACATTAAAAGAAGAAAAGACATGTTTGGTAGTGCGGCGTTTTGATATTGATTTTTGGCAACATTTTAAAGTCATATGTTTCATCCTTGTCTTCTTAATTATTTTAACAGTTTTGGTTTCAGTGGCATTATAGATGTTGGATTCGTTCCCTGTGATTTTTCCCTTATTACTGCACTTGTTGACAATTGGAGACCGGAAACATATACCTTTCACTTGAGAATAAGTGAAGCAACTATAACCTTACAAGACATGGAACTCATGTTTGGAATGGTCGTAGATGGAACTCTCATTCTTCATCCAGGCGTTGTTTGGAACCACGCCATCTTCCGGATTAGTAATATCCATTTTACTTCTAAACAACCTTTTCAAATTATCATATTTGAGAGATAAAGGAAATAATTGAACCACTATGGGACGCTGACTATATCGCGTCGAATCCCCATCATGCAAAACTTCACCACCCCAATGTAAACTTACTCTTACCTTATCCATCTTAAAGTAAGAAATGAATAATGTTCAACAAATATTTTGAGTTATGAACTTCAAGAATTTATTATTTTTTTTGTGTTGATGCAAGAAATAAACCTACACTCATACTCTTTGTATAACATGTAGAATTTTGAATTTTTTACAAGGTAAACATGTGATCCTACCTTACAATAAGAACACGGGATACTACCTTACAAGGTAAATGACTCTATTTACCTTGTAATACCTTACACTTTTTTCAAGTCTGTCAACTAGATAATAAATAAGATAAGTGACTCCATATACCTTATAAGATAAAATCACCATTTTACCTTACAATTTATCATGTAACTAACACAATTAACTTTTTAATGGACAAGGTAAACACAGGTGTTTACTTTGTCCCTTTTGGAACTTTTCCATTTTGATGTGCCCTTGTAGAATTTTGACTGGATAAACATTCCCTTTAGGCTCCGTACTCTCCTTAGACGTGTCCATATGGAGTCTTACAGTCCTGTTAACACTCCCATTTGTCCATCTTTTGAGCTTTCATCATCTGGAGGTGTTCCGTTTAATGATCCGACATTGTATCATAGCATAGTTGGTGGGTTGTAGTACTTAACCTTCACCCATCTAGATTTGGCGTATGCAGTGAATAAAGTTTTTCAATCCATTCATTTTCCTATGAATATTCATTGGGTGGCAATGAAACGTATACTACGTTATATCAAAGGGTCATTAGCTCATGGTTTGCTCTTTCCACGTCTATCTACTACATTACTTCATGGCTATATCGATTTTGATTTGGGGGGAGATGTGGATGATAGGAAATTCACCACTGGATTTTCTATATACTTGGTAATAATTTGATTCCATGGTCATCAAGGAATCAAAAAGCAGTATATCAATCAAGCACTGAGGCCGAGTATAGAGCACTAGCTGCTGCAACTTCAGAAATCACTTGGGTAGAGTTTCTGCTTTGAGAAATTAGTTGCTTTACCTCTTCTACACCTATTCTTTAGTGTGATAGTGTAAGTGCTACGTACTTAACAGCCAATCCCATTTTCTATTCTCATACAAAACATATGGAGATTGATTTCTATTTTGTTTGAGACAAGGTTCGTCCTAAGAATCTCAGTTCAGTATGTTAGTTCTCATGATCAAGTTGCAGATCTATTGATGAAACCATCGTCCAAGTCA
Source organism: Capsicum annuum (assembly GCF_002878395.1). NCBI lineage: Eukaryota > Viridiplantae > Streptophyta > Magnoliopsida > Solanales > Solanaceae > Capsicum > Capsicum annuum. The sequence continues at coordinate 203,587,731 of NC_061117.1, forward strand.
TGGTTTCTTGAGTTGCAGTCCAAGTTGATGGTGGTCCAGACCCCTGCTCAACTTGAGGAAGAATGAAGAAGGATAATGTTGGCTTAGTTTACATAAGATTGTTATTCTCAGCAGCTGACTTAGTGTAGTACTCTCTGTACAGGCTTTAGTTTAGGGCACTTGCGTGATCTGTATATATCAGTATCTTTCAAAACTTATGATTTTATCTTGAGAAGGATAGGACTTTGGGAACACAAGGACTTGGGAACTTTAGGACTATGAAACCTTGGAGACTTGGTGACTCTGGGAACGGGAAATCTTAAAACAATATCTTTAAAATATATACATTCATCTTACAGAGAATAGGGGACTTCTTTTAAAACTTAGGAATTGTAGAACTTTGAGAGTTTTTTCTAACCGACATAAACCATGTAAGCTGACATGAAGTCCAATGTTTTGCCCGCGTTGGGGAGAGCTATTCTACCCTTACCATCATAATAGAACCTTAACTTTAGTGATCACTATCTTAGCGCACTATGGGCAAAGCAGAAACCTATGGTGGCATGTAGTTCTGGGGTATGAGACCTTGGAATCATACCCAACTCGGTGCTAAATACTACTCCCATACTTAGGCTCAAAACTTTTAATAAATCCACCTTAAAATAGACAAGGGTTTATAAAAAAATAATTATGCTTATCTTTGCTTTAAATCATAAACTGTATGAATAATGTGGATTTCTATCTTAGCTTTGTTTAAAGGATCAACTTTCTTCTTCAAAATCTGAAAATAGCTAATCATGGGATGCTTAAATCATGATCATTCTTGAAGTTTCAACATACTAACTAGAGCTTATTGACCCATGCTTTAATTTCATATCAAACACCATAAGGCTCATGCTTTATAACACAATTATTCATAATTCAACTTAAAATCTGAAAAAAAAAAAAAGTATGATCATGTGCATAAATATTCTAAAGTAGATATGTAACTCAATATCTAAACCACTTAAAATCTCAAAATCATACAATTAGAAACATTGGATATAAACTCTAACTATAATTTCATGGAAATCATATCAAAATTCAGAAATTTGTAACTTAAAGTAAGCTTTTGGGTACAAGAACAAAAAAATTGTTCTTGTTCAAACTCCACATACCTTATTTTGCTTGATTCGATGGAACAAGTTGACTTTTGAAGCCTTGAGAATGTTCTTGGAAGCTTTTGTTGAAGGTTCTTAAATGGTGACGTTTTGATTCTTGAGTTTTCTTGAAGAAGGGTTTGAACCTTGTTCTTAAGGGATGATCTTGAAAGGAACCCTATTTTTTGATGCTATGAATGAATATTAAGTTATGTGCTATGATTTGATGTAATTAGGTGTTAAAAAGGTGGAAAGGACCCAAAAATCCTTTTTAAAATGGCTTAAAATTGCTAAACGGAGGTCCCCGATGATTGGACGACAAACCATCGCCATGGGGATGGACCGTCCATTCAACCCATCACTTTTTGGCTAAAAAACAGGCTTACTACCTCAGTTGTGATGTTTTGGGCGATGGTCCGTCGGCCTTTCCGTCGCACTTTGGTAGTCCGGATAGTTCACCGTAAAATGGTCATCACGTTTTACCCCGATTACGAAATTTGGCAAAATTAATATTGTTGGAAATCTAATTTAGTTATATATATTTTGGGGGGTAATGATCTCAAAAATTCATAGTATAAGAAAAAATATGCTCATTTAAAGTGGACTACACCAATATCCTTCTCAAGAATTCAATCGGTAAGGGATGTTTTGATTCGCCTATTGGCTAGGACATATTTGAGGCCTTAATACACATCAAACTTGATCATAAAACTACCAAATCATTAAAATTTATTTCTCATAAGTTTGAATCATGGTTTTACTTTCGATTGGAATTCTTGGTGTATTACAAAGGGAGGTGCGCCTTCTTGGCCTGTCACAGATCCCTCTTCTCTTTGGCACCAAGTTCTGCATATATTTTCACCTTATTAAATTCCCCTTGAACTTTAAAAGCTTTTTAAGAGGTAGGAGTTGTAATTATTTTTTATTTTTGACAAGAGAGTACGTCGTTATTGCTCTTTTCTTCCTCCTAACCAACAATGTAGGAGTGTATCGCTCCCTCACCTTCTTGGATAGTATGACAACCATCTTGTTTTTGAAGTCCTCGATAGTTTTAGAGATAGCCTCTACTTTTTCAAAGAGTTTATCTTGAATGTCCTTGCATTCGTCGTATTCGCAATGAGAACATGAGGGTGGACAGGGTTGGGAGGGACCTTTGTAAGGGTGAAAAGAGTCATTTTCAAGCATATTTATTTTTTATTGAGCATCAATATGCTCATCATCATGGTGGTAGCAGCATCATCATGCCTACCACCAACACCAATAACTCCACTAGAAGAAGCACCCGTATTGCCTTAGTAGGTTGGTCATGAAGAACCTCAATATTAGGCTGACCTTACCTAACTGTTTTTCTTATGGCTGTTGCTCCAGCCAATTCCTTCTTAATTAACTCCACTATTGGGTCTGCCATAGTATCAACATGACCTAGAGTAATATAAGAAGTCGTCAATGACTCCTCCTCAGTAGGCACGATCCATAGATGCCCAACCTAGAAAAAAAAGACAGATACGATTAAATCATATAATATAATAATTTTCATAATTAGGTTAACATTTTAACTATCAACTTCTGCAATAGATTAACAATATGTTGCATCAGATTACACATCTATTGCATAGTTTGCAGTTAGATGGTTAAAATCTATTTTAGTCGAGTTTAGAGAACTAGAGCAACACATGGATAATCTGATGCAAAATATCAATCATCTATCACAACAGATTACCAACGTATTGCACCAGTTACACAAGATGGGTAATCTATTGGGTTACATGTTATGCAATAGATAATTTGTATGTGTATTAACAATATGTTACATCATATTACATATCTATTGCATAATTTTCAGTAGATGGTTAATCTGTTAGGAGTTGGGTTCAGAGAACCAAAGCAACAGATGGATAATCTGATGCAAGATATCAATCATCTGTCACAATAGATTATCTATCTGTTGCACCGATTGGCATAAGATAGGGAATATATTGCAACAGATATCCCATCTGGTGTATCAGATATAATATCTGTTGCACCAGATATAACATCAGTTCAATATCTTTTATTGAGTAAAATTATTTTACTTGAAGAAGACATACTGCATTATCCGAAGGGTTAAAGAAATAAGCCTCCTTAATTTTGGTGTTGCTCTTTGCAGACAACCACCTAAACATCCTTGGATGATAAACCTCATTCGGGTAAGCCATTACCTGCTTTCAGAGGGGAGGAATGGCTTCAAATGCCCAAGCCTAAAAAATGTAAACAGGAAGCAAGCAAAAAAAGGTCATAATAACTATATTCAATATAACTTAGTGGATGAGTTAAAATAGTGATTAATTTTATCATGAAAGCCCAAGGAAAGCCGTATATTATGGTCGTCCCTGAGGTTAGCTTTGTCAGTAAATATTGGACAGTCTAGTAGAAGCTGTCATATCCCTAGGGATAATTGTTGAATTTATCAAAATCCTCAGCACGCACCAACAAATCATCTTCTATGACCTTGTTGACGTCTCTTGCCAATATAAGCGAATGGGCAAACCAAACTAAGCACAATTGCTCCTTGTACTTCTTTGGTATGGTTTTATCCACGAGATCTGTTAACAAATGTGATGCTTTGAAGCAATGTCGAGCAATGTCAAACAACCCATCTATTTTTTCCTTGTATTTTCTTGATTTGAATCTTTTGTGGGATATTCCCTTGGTGATAGGTAGTTCTTCTGGACAATGGCATCTCAAGCTTGTCACTATGGCAAACTCTTGCAAGCCAAAACAAACCGGCATGCCACAGTAGTTGATCCAGATTTCATCCATCTTTTTGTTGCCCCCTCCTTCGGATCTTCATCATCCCCCACGTACTTAATCTTGCGCTATAGAAGACAATATTCCATCCTCATTGGGAAACAGGAAGGGGCATCCTCAGCCAGCTCAAGAAAGCATCCAAAGCAGCTCTTCTTAAAAAGTTCATCTATATTTTCGTCCTTCATAATTTTCCTAAAACAAATAAATTTACTCCTCATTTGACATTTAAGTATGATTTCACCAGTTAGTTCTTCTTCTGCTTTTTGTCATTTATCGGCATCGCAACTTGAAACTTGTCAATACTAAAAGTTTTGACAGGATCATGCTAGGATGTCGATATTAATTCACGCCCCATTGGTGATCCATTATCATCATGTTGATGATCATCCTCTTTCTCTTTCTCACTCTCTAATTTCTCCTTTTTCTCACTTTTATTTTCTTCATCACCATCTACAGACCCTTGTCTACCTACCTCAATGTTTGCATATCTCTTCTCAGCATCACTTTGTTTTCCTGACTGAGATTATTCAGAAAGCTCCTCCAAATCATTCTGTACTATAGCCTTTTTTGGGGGGTGGTCTGATGTTGATCCACTTTCACTTTCTTTTCTTTTGGAAGACATGTTTTACCTACAAACAACAGAAAAATAAAAAATACATTACAATTGATGTATGCATAAATTTTAAAAAATACATTATAAACACCACCAATAACGACACACCAATAGCCATCACCACTACAAACACCATGCCACAAATACCACAAATACCGATATCACCAAAAGCCACCATAAACACCACCAACCAATGCCACCACAAACACCACCAACCAATGCCACCAACAGCCACCACTAGTTCCATCACAATGACGACGACGACCACCAGCACCACTACCACCACCACCACAAATACCATAAACACCATCCAATAATACCACGATAGTCAATGAAACACTGCGACAGAAACTAGGATTTTCTCGAGTTCTTCCTATGATTTTACCATCAAAACACAAAATTGTAAACCCATTCTCAAAGATAATACAACTAAAAGTTTTCTTTTTCATTATTGACTTAAAAGTCCTTATTTTTTTAGAAAAAAATAACAAATATAGAACTCTTCTCGAACTCTATTACCTACAAAGACAGAGAAAATGACTGATACAAGCAAGAATGAAGCCAAAAATAACACCTATGTGGTTAGAAATAAGAAGAAAATCGATCTATTGTGAAGGGTAGAGCAATTTATTGAGTAGTTGTAGTTGTTGTCTATGTTGTATAATTGAGTGAGAAAGAGAAAAGAGTGAGAACTCGAGATTTGAAATGATGAAATATTTTTTCACAAATGGATGATTTGTATGGGTTCATTTGTATTTTGAAAAAGAATGACAAGTTTTGAAAATATTAATTTAGTCCGAATTGATCTTAATTATTTTTTAAAATTATAAAAGATATGCATAATTTTCAACCCTCTCATCAAGCAATTGCCAAAAGACTCAATTAAAGTTGTAGTTGACCCTATGAATCACCCACCCCTGGTCCTAGATTAATCAATGTAGGTATATGAACTCAATTAAATTGTATAAACATAAATGTTCAACCTGTTGCATCAGATACTCATCTGATGCAAATTATCAAACAAATTAAGTAATTTATTATGATAAATTACCCACTTATTATAAATTATCAATTGGATTATCATATGTCACAACAGATTATCCATCTATTGTAAATTATCAAGTAGGGGTTGCCATCTGTTGTAGTTGACCCTATGAGAACTCACCCCTAGTTCTAAATTAATCAATTAAGGTATTGGTCTAATATATGAGGTAGTAAGAATTGGTTCAGCTCAGAGTGATCGATCGACGACTCTGGTTGGGAGGAACGTAATACCATCTCATCATTCAATTGCTAAAAGATTCAATTGAAGTTGTAGTTGACCCTATGAGTACTCACCCCTGGTCCTAGATTAACATATGAGGTAGTAAGAATTAGTTCGGCTCAGATTGATCGATCGATGACTCTGGTCGGGAAGAACGCAATACCGTCTCATCACTCAATTGCCAAAAGACTCAATTAAAGTTGTAGTTGACCCTATGATAACTCACCCCTGGTCCTAGATTAACATATGAGGTAGTAAGAATTGGTTCGGCTCAGAGTGATCGATTGATGATTTTGGTCGAGAGGAACGCAATACTGTCTCATTATTCAATTACCAAAAGACTTGATTGAATTTATAGTTGACCCTATGAGAACTCACCCCTGGTCCTAGATTAAAATATGAGGTAGTAAGAATTGGTTCAGCTCAGAGTGATTGATCGATGACTCTAGTCGGGAGGAACGCAATACCATCTCATCATTCAATTGACAAAATACTCAATTAAAGTTGTAGTTGACCCTATGATAACTCACCCCTGGTCCTAGATTAACATATGAGTTAGTAAGAATCGATTAAGCTCAGAGTGATCAATTGATGATCTGGTCGGTAGGAACGCAATATCGTCTCATCATTCAATTACAAAAAGACACAACTAAAGTTGTAGTTAACCCTATGAAAACTCACCCCTGGTCCTAGATTAATCAATTAAGGTACTGGTCTAACATATGAGGTAGTAAGAATTGGCTAAGCTCAGAGTGATTAATCGATGACTCTGATCTGGAGAAACGCAATATCGTCTCATTATTCAATTGCCAAAAGACTCAATTAAAGTTATTGTTGACCCTATGAGAACTCACCCCTAGTCCTAGATTAACATATGAGGTAGTAAGAATCGGTTCAGCTCAGAGTGATCGATCGATGACTCTAGTCGGGAGGAACGCAATACTGTCTCATCATTCAATTGCCAAAAGACTCAATTGAAGTTGTAGTTGGCCCTATGAGAACTCACCCCTGGTCCTAGATTAACATATGAGATAGTAAGAATTGGTTCAGCTCAGAGTGATCGATCGACGACTCTGGTCGGGAGGAACATAATACCGTCTCATCATTCAATTGCCAAAAGGCTCAATTGAAGTTTTATTTGACCCTATAAGAACTCACCCCTGGTCCTAGAATAATCAATTAGGGGTCGTTTGGTAGAGTGTATAAGAACAATGCAAAATATACTATATTAGTAATGCTTTCATTAGTAATACTTGTATTATTTATGCTTGTATTAGCTATGCATGTATTATTTCATATACATTTCTTGGTTTGATGTATAAGAAATAATACATCTTACATAATTTTAATAAAAGAAATTTTTGTTTACAAAAATACCCTTCTTTGGTTTTGTACACTTTTTTGCAACAAAGTTCTTTTGTTATTTCGAACATAATTAATATTGTTGAACTATTATATAGAGGTTTAGGATTAATTTCAAGACTTTCGTTCTTGCACAAAAATATTACGTCGAAGGATTAATATAGTCGAAACAAAAATAAAATACAAGATGTAAAATTAAGAAATAGTCTCAATTAAAAAAAAAACTTTTTAAAGACTCTCAAAGCAAAGAAAAAATATGTTATAGTTATTTAAATCAATCATTCATTGTTGTAAATTCAAATAGTGGGAAAAGAAATTGTGAAATATTTTAAAAAGATTCACTGATGCAAATTAAAATGGCGGGAAAAGAAATGGTGAAATATTTTGAGAGGAAAATTGAGGGGTATTAAGGTCATTTAATAAGTTAATGCATGTGTTTAAAGTCTTTGTGTTACCAATACATAGGAAATACAGTGTATTACTAATACACTCTTTAATACACAATAGAGTATATAACTAATGCTTGCATTAGTTATACATAGGCAAAAAGTCGTACCAAACAAGGTACTAGCAATACACATTAACTAATGCATGCATTATATTACGCATCTATTGAGATGGATAATCGAGCTTTGGAAATTTTCAAACAAAAATTATTATCTGTTGCACTTAGATGTTTTAAGACCCTTTTTTTTAAAAACAATTTAGGTATTTCCTGTCCGAGATAAAAAAAAAATTAAAATACTAAGGCGGTAAAAAATATTACTTGGATAACTCAAAAATCTCCTGAGTGAGCAGTCTTATCTGGTCTTTTTAATGTCACCATCTCCTCGTGCCCCTCAAAAGTCAAATTAATGAATATTTAAAACCCATATGTAGAAGAATACTCTCTACTTCATCCATAACATAAGTAAGACTCAAGACTCAACTTAACTCATCTATCACTCTTTCTTTTTTATCTCTTTCTTTCCTTTTTGCCTCTTTTTTCTCTCTTCTTTCAGATGAGGATCCTTTCGAATCTCAACCGATCAATATCTTTTCTCGACTGAACTGGATGTCCTGATCCCTTTGCTTTTTTCACATTGCAGGTATGGTTCAATATTGCTCTTTTCATCTTGTCTTCTTTTTTTATATGTCATTTAAATTAGATATTTACATCTGTTGGTATTGATGATTTACCCATTTGCCAGTTTCCTATTTATTGAGAAAATTGAAGAAAAGGTGAATTTTAAGTCTTGAATGAACGAATCGTTGTTTTCATATCTATTGCAAAATGCCTTATCGATTGAACAGATGGGTAATCTGTTGCATCAAATTGGCCATCTATTGATTCACTCAATTTTGTGTTACCCTTTTGTACAGACGGAGCAACTGTTTGAAGAAATCAAACCAGTAGAAAGGCTGGTTTGATTTATTCTAACAGATGACTCGTCTGTTGCAACATGCCATCCATCTATTGCAACAGATGCCTCATTGGTCGAGCAGATGGGCAATCTGTTGCACCAGATTGGTCATCTGTTGATTCGCTCAATTTTGTGTTACCCTTTTATAATGTTCTTTTTCTTCTTCTCCTGTTTGACATCAAATGTATTTTTCTTATTTGTAGATAAAAGGAAGTGAAATTGGATCTACTTTTGCCCGACCAGCATTAAAGGCTAGAGTAAAGATAGGTTCGGAGGAATAAGCTTCTTGCAGATGGAACCACTTCATATGTTGGAGGTATGTATTACTAATCAACCTATCATGAAAATATACATCCAGTACAATAATTTTGTGAATGTTTGTTCTTTACCTATTAGGCATTAATTCTTCAAACAAGATATGGCATTTTATAGTTAAGATTGTTTGGTTCGAACTGGTAAGGCTGAGGGACCAAGTAGGTGGTGTCGATACCCTATTATAATTTAAAGACCATTTATTCTCATGTTTTTAGGTCAAGTTTGGGGAAAGGTTCAAGTTTTTGGCGGCAGTGTAAATATCTAATAGTGATTGGACCGATTTTAATGGCTCAATGGACTTCTTGAAAGGCCTTCGAAGCCTCGCACTTCAGTAAACACTGATGGAACCAATAGAAATTCCCCTGTTCCAAATTTATATGGATGGGTTGATGGAGGAAACTATTATACAATAGTAGGTACTTAGGAGAATACTTGTACGGGAATGGGGAGGTTGAGAAGGCTATATATCATCCCAGACCTTGTTTCAGAGAAAACACAGGGTAGGAAGGAAAGTGTAGCAAAATTGGCTGATGAAATTGACATGAAAAATGAAAAAAAATGAGCTACGAATGTGAAAGCGTATCCAAAAATGAAAATCCATTAGTTGCTAAAGTAAAAGAAGAATGGTCAAGAGGACTGGAGCTGGTCACTTTGCTAGAGACTGCAACTAGCGTGTAACACCCCAGAAAACGGGTCCCGGAGCGTCACACGGTGCTTGAGGCTACGAGTAGCCCCAAGCTAATCCTTTGAGCCATTTTCATTCAGTTCAACACAAATCAACGAGGTTTACATAAATAACCCTCAAATATCAACAAAGTAATCATCATCCAAGAATAAAAGAATTTGAGAAAGATAACAAAATACGACTTATTAGTCAACTCCCAACATCTATACTAGGTTGACAAGCCTCTAAGAAAATCAATAAAACCAGCGAGCCATTGAGACATGCCCCAACTGACTCATACTTAGTTATCAAATGTAAATAATTCCGTGAAGCCAACATTAGACATCACGTCCTCGGAACATGAGGACTCACCACAACAGAGGATGTAGAACAGCGTGCCCAAAGAATCACTATCGAACCTGGAACTGAGCACCTGAACCTACATTCCGAGAAAATGCAGCCCACATCCGAAGATGTGGGTCAGTGCCAGGGAAAGGAACCGAGTATATGGGGGTGAATGCAGTTTTATAAATATCATCATCATAAATATTTATAAGAAATATGCAAGATGTATGAAAGACTCACATAGCCTGAAGAAAATCATCATAATCATGAGAGGATGAAATAAGTATAAAAACACATGTGCGTCATCATATAATTTGTCAATCACTTTCAGTTCATCAAGAATATCAATTCTCATAATGTAAATAACATTTAAATCTTTCAGAAGAGTAACTTTCACAATTCCACTTTCAAATCACTTCATCGTTCACCATAGACACAAGGAAACACACACACACTGGGAGATCCTATAACCAACAAAAACCATGTGAGCTACATGGAGTCCAACGTACAACCCACGTTGGGGAGAGCCATCCTATCCTTGCCATCGGAGTAGGACTATCGATATCAAATCCACACAAACTAGTGATCACTATATAAATCAGCCTAAGGCTCACTCCTACGGGGGCACATAGTTATAGGGAAGTAAGGTCACTTTATACCTCCTACACGGTGCTAAAGATTTCTCCCGAACTTATCTCAGATCATTTCAAAGACAATCCACCAAAAAATAATTTCAGTAATATATAAATATACATCGGGAGCCATCATGCTTCCCATCTGTCAAAATCAACCACGTTGTGGATTTCTTTCACACTTGAGTTCAAAACAACTCCATTAAGACCAAAAGGTCAAATCATTCAAAATATCTCAATTATTCAATATCAACGTGCTTATAACACACTTTCTTAAAAAAACACAATTTCCAATGGGGATTCATGACCCAAATATCAAAATCATGATAAATATCGTTCAAGATTCATGCTTTATATCTCCACACATGTAAATTCATCTTTCAAGATCATAAACATCAAGATTTCATAATAATCATCATAAGATATGGGTTCATGCTTCAAATTCATAAAAATCAAATAAAAATCATGCCTTTGTAAAGATAATTACTTTTGGGCACAAGAACAAAAGAGAGTTCTTGTTGAAAAAACCCCCACATACCTTGAATGATGAACTTTAGATCGATACTCATTTTTTAGATGTTAATTGTGCCTTTGAATGATGGTTCTTGGAGTTCTTGAACTAGGAACTTGGAATCTTAAATAAATTTGCAGAATTAATGGTGAAATTTGCAGGTTCTTGAACTAGGAACTAGGAATCTTGAATAAATTTGCAGAATTAATGGTGAACTTTGCAGGTTCTTGAAGTTGGATGTAGGAGCTTAGGGTTTTCTTTTTGAGGGAATTTGATGAAATATAACATATAATGCTTCTAATAGGCTTTAATATAGGGTTTGGATGGATTTTAGGTGAGGGGGAATGACCAAAACTCCCCTAAAAATCAAATAATTCTCGAATCTATCCTTTGGTGGACTGTTTTGATAGTTTGAAGTAGATCAACCATAACATTTTACTCCGATATCCAAATTGGATGAAACCAATTTTATTAGAAAGAGGACTATCATATCTTTCCATTGATATATAGTATCTCACCCAGATCATTGTGTACGAGGAGTTATGATCGTTTGCAAAAATTTGCTTTTGATAGGCTGAAGTATATCGAGCATAACTTTTTGCTTCGACAGACAAATTAGATGAAACCAATTTCATTGGAAAGAGGACTCATAGATATTTACGTTAATATATAGTAGATCACCAAGATCATTATGTACAAGGAGTTATGATCGTTTAAAGTTGGAGAAAAAATACGTCAGGCCTCAGTACTTTTTCCTGCACATTTTACTGTTCACTACTATTCACAGTTCGAACGGAATGTTCATAACTCGTCGCTCGGGCGTCCGTTTTAGATGATCCACCTATCGTTGGAAAGATTATTCAATACTCTATGCAATGGTGGGTCATAATCTAAGACATTCCATATGCAAAATTTATAATTCATTCTAGAAGATAGAACCCAACATGTTTACGTACAAAATTTCAACAAAAAATTTTCTGGGGTATTACATCATCCCCCCTTGGAAACATTCATCCTCGAATGGCTCTAGACATGCCAAGATTAGATAGGGAATAGAGCATACAGCTGAAACCATTTATTAGACTCATCACCACATCATTTCTCACTCTGAATGCAACATAGAATGCATAAATTCAAGAAACTACAGCTGAACACATAATAAATGACAGCTGAACTGCTGCAACTTTTATCAAAAGTGCATAATTTAGGAAAGAACGGTACCTTCAGCTTGATCGGAGTTCGCAGAAAGTTGGTGTGGGTAGTTGGATCGTATATCCGCCTCAGCTTCCCAAGTTGTACCCTCAACAGATTGGTTTCGTCACAACACCTTGACCAAGGGAACTTCTTTGTTCCTTAGTCTTCGGACACTGGAATCAAGAATCTCAACGGGAATCTCATTAAAAGAAAGATTTTCTTGAATGTCAGCACTCACAGAGAAATCCACTACCATAGCCTTGCTAATATGCTTTCTAAGCATGGAGACATGGAATATTAGATGAACAGAGGACAACACGGAAGGCAACTCGACCTTATAAGCTACCTTACCAACACGGCTAAGAATTTTGTAAGGACCACCATAACGGGGACTAAGCTTCCCCTTCTTTCCGAATATCTTCACCCCCCTCATGGGTGAAAGTTTCAGATACACTAGGTCACCAACTTCAAACTCAAGGTCTCTCCTTCTAACATCCGCATATGACTTCTGACGACTCTGCGCAGTTTTCAACCTTTCCCTAATCAACTTAACTTTTTCCATAGCCTCAAATACCGAATCAGGATCACTCACAGTCGCTTCACCCACCTCAAACCAACCTATGGGTGATCTACACTTCCTCCCATATAAGGCTTCAAACGGAGCCATGCCAATACTAGAGTGGAAACTATTATTGTAAGCAAACTCTATCAACGGTAAGTGATCATCCCAACTTCCCTTAAAGTCAAGTGCACAAGCTCTCAACATATCCTCTAAGGTCTGGATGGTCCACTCAGCCTGACCATCGGTATGTGGATGAAAAGCAAAACTCAAAAGCACTTGGGTACCAAGACCCTTCTGAAAACCTTTCCAAAATTGCGAAGTGAACTGAGTACCCCTATCTAAAATGATAGACAAGGGAACTCCACGCAGTCTGACTAGCTCTCGGATATATAATCTAGCGTAATCCTCAGCAATATATGAAGTATGAACAGGCAAGAAATGAGCAGACTTAGTCAACCTATAAACCACAACCCAAATGGAATCATAATGGCATCGGGAAGAAGGTAAACCAATCTGAAGTCCATATTTATCTCTTTCCACTTCCAGGTGGGAATACTAAACTCTTGCATCATCCACCAGGTCTTTGGTGTTCAACCTTAACCTATTGGAATATTGCACACTTAGCTACAAATGCTGCTATATCTTTCTTCATGCCACTCCACCAATAGATTTCCCGTAAGTCTCGGCACATCTTGGTGGCACCAAGATGAATAGAATATCGCGCCCCGTGCGCTTCAGCCATAATCCTCTGTCTCAAATCATCAACATTCGAGACACACAATCTACCCTGCAATCTCAACACACCATATCCCCCTTGGGAGAAAACCTCTACTTTTTGGTCCTTGACTAACTCCTTCAATCTGACCAAACTAGCACTAAGTATTGGTTTTCCTTCACTTCCGAAACCAAGGAGGATTCGGAACTACTCTGAACCCCTATACTACCTTCAACAGAGTCAAACAACCTAGCCCCCAATCTAGACAAACGATGTACATCACGAGCCAACTCTATCTTACTTTCTACCACATGCGAAACACTACCCATGAACACTCTACTTAGGGCATCCGCCACAACATTGGCCTTGCCCAGATAGTATAGCACACTCATATTATAGTCCTTTAACAATTCTAACCATCGTCTCTGCCTAAGATTTAATTCTCTCTAGGTAAACACATACTGCAGACTCTTATGATTAGTCAAAACATCAACATGGACACCATACAAATAGTGTCTCCAGATTTTCAAAGCAAACACAACAGCAGCCAACTCAAGGTCATGGGTGGGGTAATTTTTCTCGTGGGGTTTCAACTATCTAGAAGCATAAGTTATCACCTTACCCTTCTGCATCAATACGCAACCCAACCCAACTCTCGAAGTATCACAGTATACCACAAAACCATCAACGCCATCAGGCAAAGTCAAAACAGGGGCTGAAGTGAGTTGAGTCTTCAACTCCTGGAAACTCTTCTCACAAGATTCAGACCATAAGAACTTCACTTTCTTTTGGGTTAACCGAGATATAGGAGACGCTATAAAGGAGAAACCCTCAATAAAATGGCAGTAATAGCCAGCTAAACCCAAGAAACTTCGGATATCAGTCGGAGAAATAGGTCTAGGACAATTTCTAACAGCTTTGGTCTTTTGGGGATCAACTCTAATACCCTCGGAAGAAATGATATGACCTAGAAAAGCAACTGACCTTAGCCAAAACTCACACTTATAAAACTTGGCAAATAACTTGTGATCTCTAAGGGTTTGCAAGACAGTTCGGAGATGATCAGAATGTTTATCCTCACTACGGGAGTACACCAGTATATCATCGATGAACACTATAACAAACATATCCAGATATGGTCTGAGCACTCGATTCATGAGGTCCATGAAAGCTGCTGGGGCATTAGTTAACCCGAAAGACATAACAAGAAACTCAAAATGGACATAACGAGTTTGGAAAGTGGTTTTTGGGATGTCACACTCCCTAACTTTGAGTTGATGATAGCCGAAACGAAGGTCTATGTTTCAGAAAATAACTTGCACCTTGCAATTGGTCAAACAAATCATCTATTCTCGGAAGGGGGTACTTATTTTTTATGGTGACTTTATTCAGTTGGCGGTAATCAATGCACATACGCAAAGAGCCATCTTTCTTTCTCACAAACAACACAGAAGCACCCCAAGGAGAAACACTGGGCCTTATGAAACCCTTATCTAGTAGATCTTTGAGTTGCTCTTTCAACTCCTTAAGTGCTGCAGGGGCCATACGGTAAGGAGGAATAGAAATGGGCTGAGTATCAGAAAGAAGATCAATCCCAAACTCTATCTCTCTATCAGGAGGTATCCCTGGGAGATCATATGAAAAGACATCAGAAAACTCATTGACGACGTTAACAGACTGGAGAGTTGGAGTCTCAGACTTAGTGTCTTTGACTCTAACCAAATGGTAAATACACCCCTTGGAACTAAGCTTTCTAGCTTTGAGGTAAGAGATAAAATGACTCTTGGGTGACACAGAATTCCTAGGCCATCATTATTTCTTCTCGCTCGACGTGGAGGCATATTTCTGAAAGAGGAGAGCACGAATCAATAGCAGAGAGAGACACTTTAAGCACGATAGACTTCTGAAATAAAGAATCACACTTTTTCCTAAAACGTCTTGTAGCCTCTTGCTCATAGATGTGGCTACACACCGATAATCAAGACTCTACTTAACGCAGCTTGTCAGACTCCCTAGGATACCTTAAAACCTTAGGCTCTGATACCAAGTTTGTAATGCCCCAAAAAATAGGTCCCAGAGTGTCACACGGTGCTTGAGGCTACGAGTAGCCCCAAGCTAACCCTTTGAGCCATTTTCATTCAGTTCAACACAAATCAACAGGGTTTCCATATATAACCCTCAAATATCAATAGAGTAATCATCATCCAAGAATAAAAAAATTTTAGAAAGATAACAAAATACGACTTATTAGTCAACTCCCAACATCTATACTAGTCTGACAAGCCTCTAAGAAAATCAATAAAACCAGCGAGCCATTGAGACATGCCCCAACTAACTCATACTCAGTTATTAAATGTAAATAATTCCGTGAAACCAACATTAGACATCACATCCTCGGAACATGAGGACTCACCACAACAGAGGATGTAGAACAGCGTGCCTAAAGAATCACTGTCGAACCTGGAACTGAGCACCTGAACCTACATTCTGAGAAAATGAAGCCCACATCCGAAGATGTGGGTCAGTACCAGGGAAAGAAACTGAGTATATGGGGGTGTATGTAGTTTTATAAATATCATCATCATAAATATTTATAAGAAATATGCAGGATGTATGAAAAACTCACATATCCCGAATAAAATCATCATAATCATGAGAGGATAAAATATGTATAATAACACATGTGAGTCATCATATAATTTGTCAATCACTTTCAGTTCATCAAGAATATTAATTCTCATAATGTAAATAACATTTAAATCTTTCGAAAGAGTAACTTTCACAATTACACTTTCAAATCACTTCACCGTTCCCCATAGACACAAGGAAACACACACACACTGGAGATCCTATAACCGACATAAATCATGTGAGCTACATGGAGTCCAACATACAACCCACGTTGGGGAGAGTCGTCCTATCCTTGCCATCGGAGTAGGACTATCGATATCAAATCCACACAAACTAGTGATCACTATATAAATCAGCCTCAGGCTAACTCTTATGGGGGCACGTAGTTTTAGGAAAGTAAGGTCGCTTTATACCTCCCACTCGGTGCTAAAGATTTCTCCCGGACTTAGCTCAGATCATTTCAAAGACAATCCACAACAAAACAATTTTAGTAATATATAAATATACATCGGGAGCCATCATGCTTCCCATCTATCAAAAATCAACCACGTTGTGGATTTCTTTCACACGAGTTCAAAACAACTCCATTAAGACCAAAAGGTCAAATCATTCAAAATATCTCAAATATTCAACATCAACGTGCTTATAACACACACTTTCTCAAAAAAACTCAATTTCCAATGGGGATTCATGACCAAAATATCAAAATCATGATAAATATCATTCAAGATTCATGCTTTATATCTCCACACATGTAAATTCATCTTTCAAAATTATAAACATCAAGATTTCATAATAATCATCATAAGATATGGGTTCATGCTTCAAATTCATAAAAATCAAATAAAAATCATGTCTTTGTAACGAAAATTACTTTTGGGCACAAGAACGAAAGAGAGTTCTTGTTGAAAAACCCCCCCACATACCTTGAATGATGAACTTTAGATCGATACTCATTTTTGAGATATTAATCGTGCCTTTGAATGATGGTTCTTGGAGTTCTTGAACTAGGAACTTGGAATCTTGAATAAATTTGCAGAATTAATGGTGAACTTTGGAGGTTGTAGGAGCTTAGGGTTTTCTTTTTGAGAGAATTTGATGAAATATAATATATATAATGCTTCTAATAGGCTTTAATATAGGGTTTGGATGGATATTGAGTGAGGGGGATTGACCAAAACGCCCCTAAAAATCAAATAATTCTCGAATCTATCCTTTGGTGGACTGTTTTGACAGTCTGAAGTAGATCAGCCATAACGTTTTACTCCGATATCCAAATAGGATGAAACTAATTTCACTAGAAAAAGGACTCTCATATATTTCCATTGATATATAGTATCTCACCCAGATCAT
Organism: Capsicum annuum; assembly: GCF_002878395.1. Classification (NCBI taxonomy): domain Eukaryota; kingdom Viridiplantae; phylum Streptophyta; class Magnoliopsida; order Solanales; family Solanaceae; genus Capsicum; species Capsicum annuum. Next base: position 203,605,200 of record NC_061117.1, read on the forward strand.
TGTGTACGAGGAGTTATGATCGTTTGAAGTTGACCCAAAAATTTGCTTTTGATAGGCTGAAGTAGATCGATCATAAATTTTTGCTCTGATAGAAAAATTGGATAAAACTAATTTCATTGGAAAGAGGACTCGCAGATCTTTCCGTTGATATATAGTAGATCACCCAGATCATTATGTACAAGGAGTTATGATCGTTTAAAGTTGGACCAAAAATATGCCAGGCCTCAGTACTTTTTCCTGCACGTTTTACTGTTCACTACTATTCACGGTTCGATCGAAATGTTCATAACTCATCGCTCGGGTGCCTGTTTTGGATGATCCACATATCATTGGAAATATTATTAGATACTCTACGCAATGGTGGGTCATAATCTAAGACATTCCACACGAAAAATTTATAATTCATTCTAGAAGATAGAACCCAACACGTTTACGCACAAAACATCAACGAAAAATTTTTTGGAGTATTACATAGCGAGCGTGGCCTCAATAAAGACCCAAAAAGTAGAGGACAAGAACTCTAAGGAGGCATCTTTTCGAGTACGAAAGGTTGTAATATTGTCGGTCAGAATTAAAACCTAAACCAACTACTCCTGAATTAAAAATACGGGATCAAGCCAAGGTGGAAATTTCTCTAGTTAAGCTTGCATCCCATGCCTCTTATGTATGGCTCTGTTCAGGTCAAAGGCAGTGGAAACAATAAGGCATGGGATTTCTTTCCAACTACAGACCTTTTTATTTCTACTGCCATCAACCTGATCATAGCCACAAACGAAAGGCATGGTATGCAAGTTTAACTTGATAAATTGCCACCTTGGCTTGATCCCGTATTTTTAATTTAGGAGTAGTTGGTTCAGGTTTCAATTCTGACCGACAATCGTATCAATTTCTTGTGCTCGCAAAATGTCTTCCTTAGAGTCCTGGTCCTACACTTTGTAAGAGTTTTCATTGAGGCCACACTCGCTAGTTGCATTCTCTAGCAAAGTATCCAGCTCCAATCCTGTTGACCATTTTTCTTTTTTTTTCAATGACTGATGGAATTTTACATTTGGATACACTTCCACATTTGAAGCTAATTCAGTTTTTCTATTTCTCATGTCAATTTCATTGGCCAAATTCACTAGAATTTCCTTGCTTGCCCCCCTGTGTTTCCTCTTAAACAAGGTCTGAGATGATATATGGCCTTTTCCACCTCTGATTTCTTACACAGGTATTCTCCCAAGCACCTTCTGTTGTATAAAAGTCTCCTCTAGCAATCCATCCATATAAATTTGGAATAGGGGAATTTCTATTAGTTTCATCGTTGTTTGCTGCAGTGCGAGGCTTCGGATCCCTTTCTAGAAGTCCATTGCTCCATTAAAACTGGTCCAATCACTATTGGATATTTACACTGCCATCAAAAACTTAAACCTTCCCCAATCTTGACACAAAAACATAAGCATAGACCGTCATTAAATTATAATAAGGTATCGACACCACCGTCTTGGAACCCTTCGGGCTTATCAATTCGCACCTATCAAACTAAATTGAACAATGCAGGATCTTGTCTGAAAGATCAGTATCCAATCGGTAAAAAACTACATTCACAAAATCTTTGCTTGTTATGTGTGTCTGTCACGGTAGACTGGTCAATAATACATAACTCCCACTCATGAAAGTGGATCCATTGCACGCACCTTATTCTTTCTAACCCATCAAAGACACTACAGTGTTGTTTATTTATCTGCACGCATGTGATGACTATTAAAAAAGAGGTGTGAAGAGTCGTGACTTTTTTAACACATTCAAAATAGCTGATTAATCAAAATCTCCATCTGTTGCAACTGATGACTAAGCTGTTGGAAGAAATCAAAATATCTCCTCCAACATATGGTCCATCTGTCGCAACAGATATTCCATATGTTGCAACAAATTGTAAATCTGTTGCTACAGACCAGACATTATTTATTCATCTACAAGCATGTGATGATTATTAAAAAAGGTGAAAAGTCATGACTTTTTATCTAACACATTCAAAACAACTGATGAATCAAATTCTCCATTTGTTGCAACTGATGAATCAGCTGTTAGAAGAAATCAAAACATCCCCAACATATGGTCGATCTGTCGTAACAGATAATCTAAATGTTGCAACAGATGGTAAATCTATTGTGGAAGATGGACGATCTATTGTAACAGCTCAATAATAACGATTGTTATCAAATCTTCTCAAAACCATTTTGAAAAGGTGAGAAGTATTAATGTAAATATAAAAGTTGTGAATTTTCACAAAAAAACAAAATTCCACCAGGTTGAACAACGATATTCTGTGTGACACAGTGCAGGAACTTTAGAGATAGGTTAATGACCTGCGGAGGGAATTGGTCGTTGTGAGAGCGACGATGTTTAGAGAGATGCAGAGGTTGATGAGGGCCCTGCTGCTGCGAGTTGATTGGCCGGCTTTCATTAATGATGATGATGATGATAATAATAATAATAATAATAATAATAATTAGAATTTGTTTTTTCTTTTAGCGTATGTATTTTAATTTTTCTATATTGGATCTATACCTAATGTATTTTATTTTTAGTTTAATGAAAAAATTATTTTTAGTTGATTTTGGCTTTTTAATTCTTATATAATTTTCATTCTGTCTGTTTCTTCTTCTAAATATTTTACATGTTAACGTATCAAAAGTTGGAGGTAAAGAGCAATTTTGAATCTAGTAGCAATAGCAATTTTGGATTTTTAGTTCTTTCAACAGATGGACAATGTGTTGGAACAGATTGGTCATCAGTTGAGTTTCTATCAATAGATTATCCATCTGTTGTGACAGATTTATCATCTGTTGGAGAAAAACATTCTAATTTTATGGAATTGTGTTGTGTTCTTCCAGCAAATGTCCATCTGTTGCCACAGATGGGTAATCTGTTGAAAATACTTGTGGTCTGCTATATTTTTTAGTTCATGTTTTGTCTCTTTTTATTGATTCACAAGTTATCAAAAAGATATTTTATATATAATAAATGATAACATTACGTTCACAACAATGAGTTATATATATAAAAGTCCACAACAAACAACTATACAAGTTTCTGCAATTACAATGATCATGGTGAATTACGATCCGAGCATGTAGTTCTTTTGTGGCCAGCGCGCTTACATACGGAGCACTTGTTTCTTCTTGATGAAAATGATTCTCCGACTCCACGCCTCCTCTTATATCGCTTTCTTCCCAGTTTGATAGTGCTTGGTCAATATATGGAGGAGGTATTAATCTTTCCATAAGCTCTGCAAGAACAACCCAAGATTCTTCAGGAGGCACCGGAGTAATATGCCCACTATATGCCATTTCATATTTTTCCACCGAATAATAGGGAGAGGAGTGCTCGTAAACTTCAGCTCCATATTTATGATCATATTGAGCTCGAAGCGCTGCCATAGCATGTGGACAGGGTATTTTCTCCAAGTCAAAAACTCTGCACGTACAAGATCTTGTTTGAAGATCGACCGTGGAAACATCACCAAGACCGGTGATACTGAATTTGTAATTTGCTATTTTATGAGGTAATAAATTATTCCCCAAACTGACGTTCATTGATATTATTTTTTCGATTTCAAGAACAAATTGGGTTTTTTTTGGACGTCTTTCGTTAAAAAATTTGCCATAGTTCTGGCTTATTTTTTAAAACATAACCTTGATGGAAAATTCTCTTCCATCGCCAAACAATGAATTCACCGATTCAGCTATGTTTGATGTCATGATATTGTACTTATACAAAAGAAACACTTAGTACGACATCATACTAAACTTGTAACTCAAATAAGACATCAAAATAGATAAGAATGTACCTATTTGCCGGACAGAATGCCCGGGTCCATCTCTTAAAACTGACACATAAGATAAATTTTGCTACCTTGGGATTCACATCCGTTATTTGATTGAAATGGTCTAAAAACTCTTCTCTACTATATGTTTTAGCTTCTCTATAAAAAAGGGTCACGATCCTTTCGTTGTGATAGTTGGTCCGAATGTTCTCTCCAAGATACCTGATGCAACAACCAAAGTAAGCTGAAGTAGAAAAACATGAACCCATCTTTGGAATACTTGGATGCCAATCTGATACAAAACACAACTCGTTGGTATCTTCGACGCAGCTTTACAGTTGTTTAAAAAAATCTATAAGAGGCATCACATTCCTTGTCCGCTACACAAAAAGTGATAGAAAATATATGATTCTCCGCATCCTAGACCACCACTTCTAGCAGAACTCCATTATACCTGCTCCTCAAGAAGGTACCGTCGACGGCTATGCCTTTTCTCAAATGTCGAAAACCTTGAATTCAAGCACCATAGGATACAAAAAATTTCTTGAACCTTCCGTTTTCATTAAAATGTGATGTCGTCTTACTTTCGGGATTCGTGGACTCAATCATGTAACGGTAGGCATCCAGGACTGCATACCAATGCTCGAGTGTCCCCCTAACCAAGTCCTTGGCAATTTTCATAGCTGTATATATCTTCTAATAACTGACCAGGACACCCAATTCCGTAAGGAGTTGATTAGCCATAACCCTTGTTGAAGGGCCTTTGCCATCGAGGAAACTACTCCTGAAATATTCACCGAGGACCTTTGTTGTGGCATGAAGATTTTGGCCCGAGATATGCTCCGAACTATATGTGTGATGCTTTTCATGTTTATGAATGACGAATCTGTCAGAACTTGCATACTTCACCACTCTTAACCACCACTTACAGTTCAAATTAGCACATTTGAAGCAAAAGAAACTACTCGAATTACTCACCTTCTTTATTCTGAAATCTTTTTTCAAGCAAGAAATAAACAAAGTAGTGATAGTTCATTCTTGTCCTTGAATGACATTCCAATAAAAAAGTTGGTCCTGTCATCTTGAAGATTTCCAGACTGTGTTGATTGAGAAGAACTGCACATCGTATTGTTCGCATCAACGGGCGTAGGTATTTGATCATCATCTGAACTATTCATGTCTAGATCATCCAACCTATCATCAAATATGTCTTCTTGTTGTTCTTCTTCTACGTTCTGGTTCTCATTCTCTCTCGTCTTTTCAACCACGTACACCCTTAACACCAGCATGGATGAATCTCTAAGATAAGCACGCAACTGAACTTGATCGGTTATCTTGAAAGGCAGTACCCTTTGATTTTCAAAGGAGTTGTGTATGTACTTGATGACGAGTTCTTCCAATGGACAATTTAGTCCACAATAACTGATTATTAATTTCACAAAATCACCATACTAAATATCACTTTGGACTGTCATAGCTATCGTCTTTAGTATTTCACGCTTGTTCCAATGCCATACATATCGATTGCTCTTCTCGATCCATTGACCATGACAATCCACCCCTATTGTTATTGATTTATCCATTAGTGGTACCTAAATAAAGGCATTTGTTAAAAAAAGTTAATAGTGATTTCATAGTGCCGTAAATAAACTCCAACAGATATGTAATTAGTCGCAACAGATTACTTACCTGTTGGGATTCATGTTACGCTCCTGAAGCCGATTTCAACAGACGAGTCATCTATTGTAACAGGTGAATCATATGTTGCAACAGACTATATATCTGTTGGAATTGATGTTACAGTACTGGGAAACCTTTGAAGTTGATTCCAACAGATGAGTGACATGTTCCAACAGATAATTAACCTATTGCGACAGATGACTTACCTGTTGCAACAGACTATGATCTATTGGAATCGGGATCAGGTTCTATTACAATAGCTTACTAATATGTTGCAACAGATATTTACCGTCTGTTGAAATCGAGTTCGCATTTTGTTGCAATAGGATAATAATTTATTACAAAAGATATTTACCCTGTTGCAACAGACAACATGTCTGTTGGAATCGAGTTCAGGTTTTTTTTCAACAGGTTAATAATTTGTTGCAACAGATATTTATTAGGTTGCACCAAATAACTAATCTGTTTAAACAGATAAATCATTTGTTGCAATAGATGACCCATCTGTTTGATTCATGTTTCGGCCTATAGAACCATAAATATGAATCCAACATATCAGTCTTTCGTTGAAACAGATGTCTCTTCTATCGCAACAGATGATTTATCTGTTTAAACAGATGGATCTTATATTGGATTCATGATTAGGTTCTATCCATTATTGGAAAAACAGCACAATAACAGTTACTCAGATGAAAAATTCAACTTAAAATCATAATTTGACTTACCAAAGTCTCCTATGAAGTAATGCCAAAGTGGAAAGTGATGTACAAAACAAAATTTGACCTAAGAAATTGGTCAAATAGCAATAGTAGCAGTAACAACAACAATAATGACAATGGTCAACAAGAAGAAGATAAAGATAATAATGAAGTAGAAGATGATGATAATGAAGCAGAAGATGATGAATAAAGGAGCAGCAACAATGAACAACAAAAATTGCTAAGAGAGAGAAAACAACAATGGATGAGAAGAGAGAGAAAGGCGCCTTTTTTTTCCTCTGTTTCCCGTTTTATTAGGTAAATATTTAGATCAAAGTATAAATTTAAAAACTTTTGGGCTATTCTCAAACTTACCAAACTTTCTTAATTCATAATAAAGTAATTGTCACCTCCACTCAATTATTAAGACTTGTGTCACCTACACCTCATTTTAAAACTCTTTTGTCACCTACAGCCCAAAGTCTCAACTTACATATATAATTTTGGGTTGGTCTTGATATTTTATGGTTTTGATATTTTTAGCTCTGCCTAACAAAGTTTTTTAACTTTGTCAACAAGTCAAAATTTGAGAATATTTCAAGAGAATGAACTTGTTCTATTGAGCACGTGTAATTTATTTAACTTTGTCTTACAGTTACAGACAAACGTTGGAATACGGGGATAAAAGTTCAATATCGAACACTTATGGGGACAACAATTCAAAAACAAACACTTTGAAAAACATTAGACATAATTTTTACGTGCAAGTCCATACAAGGAGACCATCATCTCACTAATCTGAGCGAGTCTTTTTCATTCTTCAACAAATACTCGAGAAAATTATTTTATTCCTTGTGTAACAAAGTGAGCTTAACGTTTCCTCAATTTTATGTTGGAACAAAATCATTTATCCTATTCCGTTGATGTTAACACTAGCAAAGTCACTTCTAAAATTTTTCCTCAATAAGTAGAATGGATAAACCAAATAGATTATTAAGAAATAAAATTACACCAAGAGGCGTGATAAGGTAAAACCTTTTATACTTGATCAAAGATTTTAGGTTCGAGCACTATAAAAAAGAAAAAAGAAAAACTACAGTTCATTGTCTTTGACCATCTATTTTACAAAATATAGGAAAAAATACATAAAGTAGCATACTTAAGTATTAAATTACAAAAAATAGCAACAGTTTTATCAAATTACATTTTGTAGCATATGTATTTGTATGTATTTGTATTTTTGTAGCAATAATTTGCAAAAATACAAAATATATATCGATCATAAGGGCAGTAAAAAACATATGTATTTGTATTTTTGTAGCAACGGTTTGTAAAAATACAAAATACAACTTGCTATATTATGTAATTATGAAACTGCTATTATGAAACTCATAATTAAGGGGATAAGTATGTTATTTCTGAATTTTTTCCTGAAATATATACATAACTAGTTTCATGAGGCCTGTGCTAACCCTGGGCCCAAACTCAAAGTATAAAAAAAAAAAAAACATCCTGATGTACTAAAGCTACCGCTATACGCGGTGTCTGGGAAAGGGCCTCACCACAGGGGTGTATCTTACGCAGTCTTACCTTGCATTTCTGTCTGGGGCTATTTTCAAGGCTTGAACCCGTGACCTCCTGGTCATAAAAATAATAATTTATATCATATATTTTTTTATTTTTTAATCAGCATATGTAATGTTCTATTAAATAAGTCTTGTTGATAAGTTTTTGTAATTATGAGATTTTTAATTACATAATTGGATAATTTTAAATTTAAAAAAATCTATTTATGAGGAAGAAGATATTATTAGAGAATTAGAATATATCAAAAATTTACAAGTAATTTGATATTTTATATAATGACATAATTGAAAATATTTAATAATTAAGCTTCGATGAAGATCATACATAGAAAAAAATATTAATATTTTTATAAAATTTGCAAGTATTTATTTTTTTTAGTTATAGCTAACAATAAATTTATTTTGATATTTATTGAGTTTTAGTTTCTCTCATAGTTTTAGTGGCAATAGTTTTTGCTAATTATATATTTTTCATCTTATAGAATCATCTGGAAAAAAAAAAGTCAATGCTTTCATGTTTATATTATAATAATTATAACCTCAATTGAGAGTCTTCATATAAATTTACTTAATAAGAATATATAAGGATATTAAATGATAATTAAACTACATTAATAGTTTGCTCCATTCGGTCTATTTACTTATTTTGTTTATTTTTTGCACGCCTCTTACAAGAGTAACCTATTCGTCCCATTTTAATTATTGTTTTATACGTTTTCATGTCCACTATGAGAAACAATAAATACAAGTTATTATTATTGTACGATAATATCAAAAAGAACTATGAGGTTATAGTTGAAATCATTGAAAACTTTAATTCTGTAGGAAAAGTTAGCTTGAATATTGTTGATTTAAAATAAAAGGAGTTTTAATTAAATAGTAATTTAACATGTGGCAAGAAGAAACCAATTATAAAAATCCAAGTGGAATGATCTTAACAAAAAGAATAAAGGCGAAAATGAAAATATGTACTAAAAGTAATTTCATTTCACCAAAAAATTGAAATATCAAAAAAGCTCTTGCGAGGACTATCAAAATCTCAAGATCCTCTATGATTTAGTGGTAAAAAAAGATTGCCTTCAATAGTTGTTCAAACTTTATCATTTTATTTTTCAAAAAATAATTTGACTTATTTTTGAACTAAATTGTGTTATATCAATTCAATAAAATAAGAAATTAGATATTCAAAACTATATGAAAAACAAATATCATAAATTGCCATGATTATATCAACATAATAATATCGTTTTCTTAAAAATAATGATTAAAGTTCATAAAATTTGATTCTCAAAAGTGAAATGTAACAAATATTTTAAGATGAAGAAGAAAATGATTTAATAAAACCAAAAAAAAAACTCAATCAATCACAAAGGTTCATGTGAAAAATCTTAAAAGGAGAATTATGACAAAGAAATGCCACATGTAAGACTTTTATACCATGAATTTAAATGTGAGGACTACCAAACTTTTATTTTCCCTTATATATAGTAATAACTAGTTTCACGAGGCCCGTGCTTGCCCGAGCCCAAACTCAAGATATAAAGATAGTAATTTTAATTTCAAATATAATTTGTTATATACTTTTTACTTTACAATTAATATAATCTAATGATATATCAAACATGTCTGGTTAATAAATTTTTCTAATTATTAAAGCTTTTAATTATGTAGTTAGATAATTTTTAAGGAAAAAAATAATTGTGAGGAAGAAAGTACTATCAGATAATTAGAAGATATCAAAGGATCACGGGTAATTCAATATTTTGTAAAAAACATGAATTGTAATATTTAAATAATTATGATTTGACAAAGATCATACATAAATAAATATTTATATTTTTATGATTTTTTGAGTATCTGATTGCTTACTTATATATAGAATAAATTTCTTTTGATATTTATTGAGTTATAATTTTATTCTTTATTTTATGCAGCAAGATTTTTTGCATAATTCATTTTTTTTCATCTTATAAAATCATCTGATACAACAAAATAATTCAATGACTTCAAGTTTATATTATATATTATAACCTTAATTTAGAGGTTTTACATAAATTAACTTCATAATAATCTCTAAGGATACTAAATAATAATTAAACTACATTAATAGATTACTCCATTTAGTCCGTTTACTTGTCGTGTTTATATTCTACGCACGCCCTAAAAGAATACCGTATCCATTTTATTTTAATTATTGCTTTATTTTTTTTTCATGTTTGCTAAGAAAAATAATATATACAAGATATTATTTATTAATTTTTCCTATTTATTTTTTATTTTATTTTTTTGAGAATTGTACAATATTAAGAAGAACTATAAGAGTGTAGTTGAAAATCAATGCCAACTTTAATTTTGTATTAAAAATTATTTGGAATGTTTTTTTTAGCTAAATTGATTGTTAAATAAAGATAAATGGAGTTTTAACTAAAAGGTAATTTAATTAGTGACAAGAAGGGACCAATAACAAAAGTCCGAGTGGAAATGGTCTTAACCAAAATAATAAAGGTAAAAATGGAAATATATTAGAAATAGACACCATTAATTGCCATGTGTGGTAATCTTACTTAACAAAAAAAGTGAAATACCTAAAATATCATTGCGAGGACTACCAAAATTGATATTCTCTCTTATATATAGTAGTAATACTAATTTAATCGCACGTACCTTGCACGTGTAATGTTTGATTATATTACAAGAACCAATATCAATGACGAAAGAAAAATGATATGGTAGAATAACAAACATCGATGGTGAAGGAAAAAATATTTAGATTTTCATGTTATTTGAAGGAAAACAAATATCTTGAAAAAGAAAATTGAGAATTCACCAAAGGAAAAAAGGTGTTCGGGATTAGAAGCATACCTCAGAATTTTACAATATTGGTATTTTCTATCTCTATATATAAGAGAGTCCTGTTGGGTTCGAAATTGAAAGGCCGTCATGCGGAAGCTTATAATTTGCAAATCATAGCGGACATAATTCAGACGACACATAAAACAATATTAAAAACTATATTATTGATATGGTTTGGCGAATTGGCCTACATATAAAAAAACTAATATGAAAAACATAAAACCTATTGGGAGAAATCTCCCCTAAACAAAGACTCATTAATGACTATATTATGGATGTTATTATGTTATGGTATGAGAAGGAGTTTTTTCTATTTATAGATGTCCAAAATCTTTCCTCAAAGAAAAAGGTTAGTCAAATATGGAAAAGAATTATATTTTCTTTTTAGGAAAAATAAAAGTAATTATGGTTACTTTTATTTTCCTTCCAAGAAAAAGTAAAACTTAATTTTGATAAGAAAATCAGGGTAAAAACCCTAATAAGTCTTAAATAAGAAAAAAATAATATACAATATTAATTGATTTGAAAGTCCAAAATTACATAACTCGAATAAGAAAACTTAATATATTATTTTAGTTAGTCTCAAACCCTTAATTATTAGGAAAATAATTTAATTAGGATTTCCAAACTACAAAAACAGGTAAGAAATAAATTTAATAACATATTTGGCTGGTTTTAATTTATTATTTGTCAATATTAGAATAATAATACGTTTTTTACTTTTTTTTTTTTTGCTTTCTTTCTTTTTCCTTTTATTAACTTTTCTTAATTTTAACTCTTCTTTAATAGGAAGTTAGGCATTAACATGTATTTCTTGTTTAGCCGGAAAAAAGGTGTATTTGTTTATTTCTTTTTTAGCCGAAAAAATGTAGTACTTTTTAAATTTTTTTCTCCTCCTCTTATAGTATATTTTAGAAATCTATAAATATTAATTTTCTTAGTAATTCATATCATATATTTTAACACTCTTTAATTTATAAAACTTACCATACATTTTGAAACTTTTTACTTTAAAATATAATAAATATAATTAAGTAATAATTTAAAAAGTAGATTATAGATATAGATTATAGATATAGATAATGTAGTACTCTCTCCGTTTTAATTTATGTGATGTAATTTGACTCGACACGAAGTTTAAAAAAAAGAAATTTGAAACTTATGGTCTAAAATAAGTTAGATAGATATTTGTGTGATCAGAAATCATTAAGGATAAAATAGACATTTTAAAGTCATATTTCTCCTAAATATAGAAATGTATAATTCTCTTGAAATTGATTAAAAACAAAACTATGTCATATAAATTGAGACAGAAAGAATAGTAGTTATACGTATACTATACAATAATATACATATCCATGCACAATATATACCATGAAATGTACACGTAGCATATAGTTCAACCATAAGTTTCCCACTAAACTATCCCAACCGAAAACACTTTATTTTTAATAAGTTATGCTGCATAATCAAAATATGAATAATCGAACCAGCGAGTGACAAATACTATATAACTATGTGACATTTTCTGTGTTTCAATATTTAAATAAAATAAATAATCTAATTTAATAACTTCAAAAATTAATCAAAATGTCACAGAAGCTAAAAAAATTAAAAAAGAAGTCACATGGCCGAGAAATAAAAAGAGAAAAGAAAAGAAAGAGAAGAGGGAAGTTGGCGAGAGAAGTGGAGAAGCAGAAAGGGTGGTGAAGGTAGATCTACTGTTTGATTGGGAGCAGTAATGGGGAAGGTGGATGCAAATGGAGATGCCACAAAGCAGCAGCAGAAAAACAAGAGGGTGAATAGAAACCACGGTTCCACCAAGTTCTTTGTGTTTGTCGATTATGTTTTCCTTTTCGCGTTCTTCTGTTTTCTCTGCTACTTTCTCTTCAAAATTGCCGGTATTTGAATTATCCAGGTAATAATCCGTTTTACATCTTTAATGTCTTTTCTCATTGTATTTGAGCTCCAACGTGTTATGTTTTTGCCAATATGAATGTTGGGATCCGCAATTATGGGTGGCTTGGACCCTCCTTATATGGACTTGCGTAATCGTCAGATTTTGGGTTTGATTAGATAAAAGCTTCCACCTTTATTTGTTGGAATAGGTTTAATTTTGCTTTTTAGTGGAGAGTTGCTTTTTAGGTGACCATGGGTTCAAGCTGTGGAAACAACATCTTGCAAGGTAAGGTTACGTAAAATAGACCATTATGGTCTTCGCATAGGGAGCTTTAGTGCACCGGGCTGCCCTTTTTAGTGGGTTATTGCTGAAAATCTTGCTTTATAAACCTGAAAAAATGGTAGGACATATCAGTTGTACAATTGATTTGATAAGTGGATCTTCTTTTTTTTTTTTTTTAGTCAACAGAACATAAACTAAATGACGAATGGTGGCACCCAAGGCTGTGGCCCAGTGGTTAATGAAGTGAGTTGAACACCATGAGTTCACGTTCAAGTCCCAGCAGAGATTAAACACTAGGTTTCTTCCCATTTGTTCTAGCCTTGGTGGACAAATTACCTGGTACCTGTTGGTGGTGAAAGGTGGCAGGTATATCACAGAATTAGTTGAGGTGCACACAAGTTGGCCCCGATACCACGATTATCTGGAAAAAAAGAAGACATATGACAAATGGGTTTTATGCCACTTGCTGTTTTACCAGCCTGTCTGACCCACATAATTAAGTCTGATGTTATCATCTTCTCTTCTTGGGACAGACACTCCCTTAAGCTTATTGTGAGGTAACTCACGAGGTAATGAAGTAGTGTTCTGGCAGAAGGTCAATGTGGACAAGAGCTGTTTCTTGACTGCTACACACTCTGATAGTCATGCTAGGAAAACACTAGGGGTCATTTGGTATGGAGGATGTGATTAACAAAGTTATCCCGTGAGATCTATTTCCACCAGTTAAATGGGATAACTTATCTCATCATTTTAGTACAAATGGTGGGATAAATAATTTCAGGACTAATAATACCTCTAACCAAATGCAGGATCAGGGATCACTATCCTTTATCCCCCATACCAAACGACTTTAGTAGAATTGTATTTCTAAAAGGTATATGCCTCCTACCAACCTTAATTGAAAGGTAACGTGTTTAACTAAAATTTACGATGATCAAAATCGAAATTTTTGTCAATATTTGAGGACGAGAAATGCTAACTTCCCTAATACAATCAAGAAAAAGAGAAAATGCATCAACCGGAAAATTCATTTCATGGAGTTTTTAAATGATTCCAAGTTGTGAAGATATACTTTATTATCCAACTGTTTTGTTAATTTGGGTTTTGTTTAGTGAATTGTAGAATGGAGAAATTTGATACCTTCATAACTGAAATTGAGTTGGTCTTTTTAAGCTTAGACCATATCCTTGCTAAAAAATCTCGTGTTGGGAATATCAACAGTTTTTGGCTGGGAAGGATTGTGAATTAGGAAAAAAGAAATCTCTAGTTTAGTGGTACTTTAATAATGGGATGGTTATCAGTCTGTGAACACAAAAAGGCCTTAGTATTAGTAACTTATCTATTTCCAGTATCCAGCTTCTATCTTTTATCTTGTCTCCTCTTGTGATGGTAAAATATGGTATTTACCTTTTAGTTTCTATTTCATTCAATTTTACAATTTCAGAGTCTAATTGATGAAGTTTACCTATTTCAATGCAACTCATGATTAGCGTCCTATCATGGAATCTTTTAAAATCACTTCAGTGACCTCCTTAAAGAAAAGTTAGAAAGGGGTGATCGTTGTTAGGCACAATGTGTACCTAAAGCTGCCATTTAAATTATTTACATAGACTCTCTCCTTGTTAATGGCAGTTACGGCAGATATGCTAAACAGGCCATTTTTCATGGAGAGTACAGTAAACAACTGGAATGCGGTTAACTATATCCAGGAAATTATTTTTTCATATTTCTGAAAAGGGTACTTCAACTTTAATTAATTCAACAAAACCTCGAATTTTGTTGCATATCATCTTCTTAGTTGTCAATAAGTTATTGCTCTATCTATAACTGTTTCTTTGGTATGACTTATGATGCATTTTAGAGCATACCTGTTAACGTTAAAGAGTTCCTCCAACGAGAACTCTAATGTAGCTAACCTTAACCTGACGTTCTAAATATCTACCTTTACCAATCTCTCCTGGCTATGGTAGTTTGTTTTTTATATATGGAGTAATAACATGCTCAGGATGGGGGAACGACTCGAGTGAATTCAATTCAATGTCATGGTTTTAGTTTAGTCAGTTTTTTCTCTCTCTAGCTACTCGTACCATTGCATGTACTTGATGCCTTTCTAATACAACTAATTACTTTACCCAAAAAAAAAAAATTAAAAAAAAATAAATAAATATATATATATATATATATATATATATATATAATGTCATGGTTTTAAACGGGAACATGATCAAATTTTTTTTACAGTTCCTTCTGTGTGTTGGAGTTATCATTCGACAAACTCACTTTGGAGAATCTAAGCCAAGAAATCACAAATTTCTTACTCAAATCTTTTTCTGTAGTTGTATCGTCATTAGATGCTTGGGGTTTAATTTAAGGCAAATTATTGTTGTTCAGGGTCTGTGAATAGTGTTTTCTTCGTCTTTGCATGAAAAGAAGGAAAACTTTTGAATTCGCTAATCAAGTTTTCTGCAGTACTAGCAAATAGATGTAGTTTCTAATTTTTGTCCAGAAGAGCTAAAAATGAAAATTGTTCTCCTTATTAAAATAGAGCCAAGTAAATATTGTTTAAAACTGAACTCATATGCAATTTCGCCTTATAAAAGATGATTAGGAAGCCGGATACAATTTCACAACCCCTATGTCATGAAACTCACTATATTTGAGAGACAACCTCATGAGGGTTGATTTCAATTCATGAAATTTACCTTGGTAGTGTTATAGACTTAAACGTATGTAGGAAAGAATGTTAGGTTCTGTGAGATTTTGTATTAGTCTTCTATTTTTTGGTCAGTGCAACACGTTTGGTAATTATCATTTTGACAAATTGGAGAGTGATGGCAATGCCAAATTGTGGAGTCCTATAGAATGTGTAGGGGCTTAAAGAACCTTTACCAAACCCACTTTTGGAAACTTTCTATTTTCACCCTACCCACTGCATCGCAGGTACTCAAATTCTATAGCTCACCCTATTCCATATCACAGTGATATTAAAAGTGATAATTCTTCCCTTTCCTCAATGTCTTTTTCAGTGATACTTTGCAGATGGAATTAAAGTTATCATACTTAAGACAATATCCAATAGAAAAATAAGATCGAAAGTTCTTATTACTAATTAGAAGTTCTCTAACAAAACATGCCCAAATCATGTCAAGTGATCTTCTCGCATTTTATCCAGCCTGTGCTACTTTCACCTTCTGGGAAATGTGATCTTTTCTAAACTTATATAATCTGTATAAGATCCATTTTAACATCCGCATCTATTCAACACTCATTTGTGGATATGCTGGACATTAGCAGTCCAACATTACTACCTTGTAACATGCTCGTCTTATAGTTGTTCTATAGAACTTACCATTCACTTTGGTAGACATCCTTCTATCACATAGCACCCGATAGCACTTCTCCACTTCAACCATCCCGTTTTTATCCTATGGAATCTTCATCTATCATTCCATTCTCTTGAAACAACAAGCCAATATATCTAAATTGTTTGCATTTTGGCACCGCAATCCCATCTGTTCTCACCTTAACTCCTTTTCTCTCATGCTGACTAAACGTGCAATGCATGTATTCGGTCTTGCTTCTATTTTTCTTAAAACTCTTACTCTCTGAAGTGCATCTCCATAGTTCAAGTTTTTAGTTGACATCCTCACTAGTTTCGTAAATTAACATAACATCATCAGTATATAACAATCACCGTGGTACCTCATCTTGTACTGTGTTTGTTAGCTCATCCATCACTCGCGTAAACAAGTAGGGGTTCATTGCCAAACCCTTGTGTAAACCCAATGTTATGGGAAACTCCTCCTTATCACTTACCACTGCTTTCACTCTAATGATGGCTCCTTCATACATGTCCTTTATGGCATTTATATATTTAAAAATATGAATTGCTTTCTTCTCCATCACCCACCAAAAGCTCACACGCATATTGAACCCATAATTGTCTAAAATAATGGAGATCTTGTTAGGTGATGCTATTCACGGGATACATTGGTTACAAACTAGGTTTGGACCCAAATGTTCTTCAGGTAGTTAATTATTAGTATAATGATGAAGCTTTTTGCTCAAGTTATCAGCTAGCTCATTTTGGGAATGATGTTGACAATTTTTTTTAGCATTTAGGCTATTGAAAATAGGAGAACGTTCTACTGTGTTTCAAGTTAATTTCTTTTATTTGTTGAAGAACTTCTAATATATTTTTATTTATTAAAGAGCCTCTAATAATATTATTATTACTATTTTTTAATTGGTAAAAGGTGTTGTATTAAGGAGCAGCGGACTGCTGCAAGTATTTACAGAAAAGTCGATTACAGATTGTGTAGTGAACCCACAAAACTCATGACTTTTGTATCAGTAGTCAGTCAGACGTAAAAAAACAGTAAATATTGATGATGACTTGAGCCGAGCTTATGGAGAAGGAATGATTTATAGAGCATACCCAATTTGTTTGGGATTAAAGTGTAGTTGGTGTTGTTTAGGCTATTGAGAAGCTCTAGTTTTATCTACTTAACTTTTCTAATACTCGAAAAACTAAAATGTGCAGATTTACTTTGCTTTTAACCAAAGCCTGAAAATGAAATATTATAAGGGAGATAGAAGATGAAAGAGCAAACATTTGAGGATTGATTTGCCATTTGAGGCTCTCATGTGCGAGCATATGGCTGGCACATTCACCTTGCTATTTTGGCAAGTGCAAAGATGTTGGCTTCTTGAGTTTTCCATGAATCTCCAATTTCCAAAAACACATGCACTTAGGGAAGGAGTGAAGATATCTCTGTCAACTTAGAAAAGTTGGGACTTTATAAAAGTCAAAATGCATGAAGTGTGGTTGTTACTGTTGAAAAATAAATGGGCAGTCATGAGTATCGTCCATTAAAATTTTTATGTCAAATCACTTATGTATATAGAAATACCATATGCAGTCCCCATACCAGCCCCAAAACACATTGATGAAAGCTTGCAATTATCCCATTTTCTTGTGATGTATTCTTTTGACCATTAAATTTTTCTTAATTTTCAGGTTAATGACAATTAGCTATATCCAAATCAAGACAGTCCAAGCTCTTATGACACAGCCACTGTTTTTTTTTTCCAGTTTAGAGTTTGTTTTCTTCTTGGACTCAGATATCTAGAAGTCTTTGCGCTGGTGTTATATGTCAAATGCTTCTGTGCCACATGACTTACCTATTTACAGTACTTAATGTCTATAGCATATATGTAACATTGAGTATAGATTTTTTGGGTGTGCTTGATCACACAATTTACATGTGGATACAACACTGAAATTCTGATGTTCAATCAACAAATATATCTCCACTGATTTGAAATCATCTTCTTTCTTTTCAACTTTGCCACATTGATGGGGACTCAAAAGCATCTATTTCAGTATGATTTTTTAATAAAATATTAGCGTAGTCAAAGTTTCAAACAATAATCTTTTCGCAAGTATAACTTATTTTGTTTGAAGTTGATGGACCCTGTAGAATGGCTTCTGTATGTGTAAAAGTAGTTGGAAATGCTTTTGAAGATTACCATTTCCTAGCTCTTACAATTCTCTTTTCACCTGGAAATTTGAGTTTAAACTGGAGACTTGGCTGTTGTCTTCTGAAGTGCATAAAGGTTAGAGTTTAAGCTAGCTTTTGGCCATAAATCTCTGAAGTAGATTTTGAAATTTCTCTTCAAATATCTACTTGGAAAATATTTTTAAGTTCTCAAAAACTAGTTGAGACCAGTTATTGAATTGGGGGAAAAGGCTCAAATATGACATTGAACTATTAAAAATGAGTCATCTATGTCATCCGTTAAAAGTTTGGTTCATTTATGTCATTCCCGTTACAAAAGAAGCTCATCTATGGCATTATTTTTTAATGGTTGTTTTGGAACGGCGATGGCATAATTGAGTCAAACTTTTAGTGCATGACACAGATGAGCTATTTCTAATGAGCTATTTCTAATAATTTGATGACATATTTGAGCTTTTTCTTTTATTTTGGGGATTTTCAGCCACAACTTTAAATGTTTTCCAAGAAATGCATATCCAAACTCACCTTTAAATTTCAAAAGACAACTTTGAAAACTCAAATTTTGTAAGTTTCAACAGCAAAATCTATGGCCAACTAAGTTTCTGTTTTATAAAGTTTTTACACAATTTGGTAAAGTTTTCCTACAAGAAGTAATTTATTGTAACAAGCCTTATATGGCAACTTAGAAAATGAAATAATAATTTGTTATAAATGTATTGATAATGTAATTCTTTTTACATTTTCAATGTTATAAAAGCGGATCTCAATTTATTTGGAAGTAAGGCATAGTTATTGTTGTTGTCACTGTTATTTAACCTACTATAAATACCACAGAATTTTGTTTGGAAGCTACGTACTTCTCATAGGTTTGTTTGGTGTCCATCTAGCTTATGGATCACAAAATCATAAATGTAACCTGCAAAGTGCAGCATTAATAATGGCGGTTCTTTTTTGTACTTTGTTAGTTCTTATAACTATAGCAAGTGCCACCGTCCCTCTGTTGTTAAAATTAGGTGGTATGGTTGGTTTTTTGAGTCAGCATTAAATTTCACACTTCATATCGTTACAGATTGACTTCATGGAAACATATGATCCATCACAGTTGATGTCTCATAGCTTATTGTTTTCTCCCATTATAAAATTATGCATACATGCCCTCCACCACCCATAGTATTGCCCATTGAAATGCGGTGGTCAACTGACCTTCTTCGAGGTTGGTAGACCAGCAATCAAAAATATAGTCACCATTTCTGATGTAATTAGAATGTCGACATTTTTAGTACAAAGTAAAATTTGGATAATATAATGAGTTCAAATTTTAAAAACGACTCTTGGAGTTTTTCTTATACTCCCTCCGTCTCAAATTATTTGTCCCAAATTGAGATGGTACATTGACTAAGAAAAATAATTAATAACATAGCTAGTTTACTATAATACTCTTATTAAATGATGTTTGTAGTATTAAATGATGTTTGTAATTTAATTTGAAGAAAAAGTAATTAATGCAAAGGGTAAAACATGGAAAGAAAATGTTGTCTCTTCTTTATTAATGAAAAAAGACAAGTAAAATGAGAAATCAAATTAGAAAATTTGGTACGGGTAATTTGGGACGAAGAGAGTATTAACTGGCCTGCCGCTTTCCAAGGCCGCAATCGTATACTAAGGTGCTCCGTGGATTGTTGGAACGATGTGTAGGATCTCGACCGGAAGAGATTCACAGCTGATTTAACCATGACATTTTCTTGAAGAATTAACCTAAATAATTGTCTACTCAATCACTTAATTAAACTGTAATAGTTAGCGGATATATAATTCGTGTGTAATATATGTATAACCTTGTATAATCATTGTATAATTTATATATATGTTAAATAAAGTACACAATAAATTTGGCCGGCTGTCTGTGTAAATATCCTTATATTTAGAAGCAAAAGCCCTTTGTCAATAACTTGCGTACCTTGGAAGCTATTTATTCAGTTAAGAATTAAGTTACATTGAAGAATACATCCTATATATGATGAAGTAACTAAATTGAATTTGAACATTTAAAATTTTGTTGGACATCGACAAAGACAAATCAGATGTCATCTATTTGTGTAAAAAAATGGTTGGAAGTGGACGTAGTTGTTAAAGAGTTCCACGTTAGAAAAGGGATGGACAATTGGTCCCTTTATATGGATTTGGATAATCCTCTTTCATGAGTCTGACTTTTGAGATAATGTGAGTTAGGTCCAAGACCATAGTTTTACATGATATCAGAGCCAAGTTCATCCCATTTTTGCGAAGAAGTGTTAAAGAGTTTCACGTTGAAAAAGACATGAACAATTGCTCTCTTTATATATGGACTTGAACAATCTTTTTTGGGAGTGAGTTAGATCCAATCTTTTTTTTATTTGGGGGGGGGGGGGGGGGGGGGGGGTAACATGACCTTAATTAAGGAGCAATAGTATTATTCTTATTGGGACCATCTTATGGTTAAGAATTTAAGAAAACAAAGAAGAGATTTGAATTTCTTGGCAGTATTAAAAATGATATATCATAAAGTGTTCAACTTTCCTCCCAAAATTTTTCTACTTTGGACCAAGTTTATGTTAGAGGCATAGTTATTGTTGTATGCTGATATAAGTTAAACTTTAATATAGAGAGAGAGTCATAGTTTTTTTTCCTTTTTTCCGCATGCAATAACATATAGTACAGTAATATTAAGTAGAGTAAAGTAATTAATTTGCACAAAGATACATCATACATTTAAAACAATGAAGTTTATTGGAGAAACACTAGCAATTAAAGCCGCACACTCACGCACGCATCAACACAAAAACAGTAGTACATAATTAAAGTAACTCAAAACTAAGTAGGTACCCCACAAAGATAATAGCCATATATATAAAGTCTACATACACGGTACCCCTCACTCTTCCGGGCTCCACTTATGAAACTGTACTTGGCATGTTATTGTTGTTCTAATGAAGAGATATATGGCGGTGCTGGAAGGCTACCACCAGTAGGGACTTCGACTCAAGGGTGGGGGAAAAGTGTACCATCACCACCAGGGATGTTAGTACCAATGCCTATGCCAATGCCAGTGCCAGGATTTAGAATAAACCCATTGCCAGTGTTAGTGCCAGTGATAGGATTGTACGTGAACGGATTAATTTGAGTTCCTTTAGGCGGGATAACAACCCGCCCAAGCCCGGGAATTAGGACCGTGCCATCGTACGATCCAAACGTCTCAGGATGTTTCATGTCGCTGATTTTCGGGTTCGTGTGTGGAATGTCACGCATTGCTACTGTGTGCCATGAGAAAGAGAGAAAAATAATGTTGAGGATGAAAAAGAAGGGGAAAATAGAATGAATAGTATTGGCCATGGTTGAGAGAAATGGTAAAAATTGTTGCTTACAATTGATGGAGTAAAATGAAGAAGTGTTGTTTATATATAGGAGAAATAATGTGTAAAAGTTGGTGGCTTTTGAGAGGTGAATTATGAGCTAGGGCCAGAGATTTGTTGTTCTTGTTCAAATTTTTGACTAACTTGAACTGTTTAAGTGCATACATGATATATAGGGGGACAAGTATCTAATGAATGTGCAAACAAAGTATCATGTTCATTACGAATTAACTAAAAAGGAAAGAAAGCTAAATATATGAGGTGTTATGATATATATTATTCATAGTATGAGGTTTATCGAGGAAAATTGTATGAGTTTGGTTCAAAATGAATAATATAGCACCAATTTGGTTAAAAAGTAAAATTTAAATCGATTGTTCACTTTGAGACAACTAATTAGTAAATGACATTCTTTTTAGTTTTCTTCCAACTTGTGGCTCTTTTAGATCACAGTCAAACTTTATAATTAAGTTATTGTAAATGTAAGATTGGTCATCTAATGTTCTATTATTAATATATGAGCAACCATTAGACTCAAGCAGTCTATGAGTAAATATTACACCTGAGTCTAACATTGTCCAAATTTAATACTCCTAAAATCTACATCTACATACTCTTAATTAAAAATATGGATAAAATTTAAATAGTAACCTAAAAAAAGAATGTTTACATAAATTACCCGTTAAAAGTATCTTCAAACTGGTTTAGCCCAACGAACCCCCCACCCCCCGTGAGTACATTTCGTTCTTTTTCTTGGTGGGGAATTGAGTAGGTTGAAGCCCCAACAGTCCACAATTGTGCCTTAAAGTCCCATCTGTTTTTTCAGTCTGCAAGTATATTTCGCCATCTTGTTTAATGAAATACCATGTTGTATATACCCTTACATTTACTCACATTTTGTTTTTTCAAAAGTCAGATTAAGCATGTATACATTGATCATATTAACGTGGGAAAGATTGCAACTTATAGCATTTTATATATAATTTTTGAATATTTAACTTTAAAATTTTAAATATTTAATTAATTTACTTCAACTTAACTTTGAAGTTTAATCAAATTGACCCCTAAAAAAACAATTACAAATGAATGGGGGAGTATTTTTGTTGCTGGTTAATATGTGGATCTACTTCAATGAGAATTTCGTGGTCTGTTTCTTTCCTTTTATTGTAAATGCCATTGTGGATATGACATAGCAAAAATGAGGGAGCCGTTTAATCATGAGAATTATTTATTTTTTGGATACTTTTTTATTTTACTTTAAAACTAGTGTTTGTTATTAAATTTTCAAATTCAACTTCAAGTTGGATTCTAAATTTGAAAAAGTACTTCAAATCTGTTTTTAACTTCATCTTCATAAATTCCAAACTAAATTATTTCTTTTGCAGAACATATTTTCAAACATAATTGCATCTTCAATTTTCAGCTTTGTAAGTTTCAAATAAATTAAATAGGAAAGATATTTGAAATTATGGCCAAACTCTTACCAGAATAGCAAGGATTTTCTCAACTCGAGAAGATCACGGTAAACTTACACAAACAACCACCAAAGATGTGATACGGTGGATAGAGTTGCTCCTTTCTTAATCAGAAATTTCGAATTCAAGTCTTGGGTATGAAGAAATCCCAGAGGAGGATGTAGAGTAGGAACCCACACCCACTACCGTAAATCTTAAAATTAAATAGAAAAATCGTCAAAAGTTATAAATATTAATAGGTGGAAATCCATAACTAAACCAAGGGATAATTTAATGGTAGGAAAGGAGCCCTTGGGAACCCACAAGTTTGAAATTCTGAATCCGCCTCTAAAAAATCCTTGATAGGGAGCCCTTTCCCTGAATGGGCCCTACACGACACGAATCTGAATTAGTCGAATTTCAATACAGGTGCCACGCACCGAATGAAAAACCCAAAAATTTAACTTACACAAACAGACACAAAAAATCTAGTTTACAATAATCATGAGAGAGTATTTATAATGGCTAATTTATACCACAGATAAATCTCAACCAAGAGAATAATGTCTTGTCAACCCAAGGAAACTACATACTAAAAGGAATCGTATGCTGCCTGCATCCAACCAAACATTCATAGCAAGCTTGAAAATAATTGATCATGACGCCTAACTTTTACAAAAAGAATTACGAGAAAAATCGTGGGCAAGTTATAATTTGGCCGATCGGTTAAAATAATGCACATTTGCATTCGCTAGTCAAATATACGAAAAAAAGTACGTAATATTTTATATCAAAAAACATAAATTATATACATCTTATATACTACCAATATATATTCATTGCATGTTATTCTGATGACCGATTATTTATGTCGATTTTTCTCTGAAATTTTCACCCAATTTTCGGTCCATTATCACAACACAACCACATGGCAAATGGGGCCTATTGATTTTCCCTAATATCAAAAGTGGAGAAGTATTAAGGAGGGACAATTGGATAAACTAGTTTAGGTGAACGAGTCTCGCGCGTGTACCTTATTTTAATGAGTTCAAACGTTATATTAAATGCAGTATTTGTTTAGATAATGTAAATGAATACAATAATTAAATTCAAAATCTTTTGAACATATAAAGATGAAGAACTTATTTTATTAGTTACGTAGTATTTGTAAATATCTAAGATGTAAATAAACTAATTGAAATACATTGACAGTCTCTTAAATATTACATTGGTATCTTCAGTAAAGTAAACAGATGATTAGTACTTGATAATCTATATCGTCTTGAACATAAAAAAATACGCTTTAGTTATTGTAATGTTGACATACATTAATAGCAAAATTAATCTACAAAAGCGTTTTAAATATAAAATAAGATGCTTTATTTGCTGCAATACACACCAATAGCTGAAATATTTTTTATCAGTAATATAGTAAGCAAAATAAATATGAAATAGTATGCCCCTAAATAAAGATGATAACAAAATTTGTGTCGTTTTCTCTTTTTGGAGGACAAATATATTTTGCTTTGTTTGAATTTTTTTTTTTTATTGTTCACAAGTTAAATTTAAATACTTATGCACCTGCGATCATTGAAAGAACAATACAATTGACTATGTCACCTTCAAGAAAATAAAAAGAAATTAAACCGAATAAAAACACTAAATAAAAAGACAAAGAAATAAAGAAGAAGAAGACCCAATATATGTGTAACACTAAATCCAATGTTATTGTTCATAGGATTTCTTATATAGTTAAAATAGATATTTAACTCCAAGAAATTATGGACTCTTAACATATACTATATTTTTTTACTCTATATTTAAAAAAAAATAATTATTAAAATATATGTTTTTCGTATCATATAGTTTAGGACTCCTTAATTATTAGTTCTCCTAATAATTCTTACCATATTTTAGGACTCTTTAATTTTAAATATTATAAAAATAAATAATAAATAATTCAAGAAAATTAGTGAAAAGACGACTTTATCTAAAGCAGAAACTTTTAATGAAAGGGAAAAAAGTTCAATTCATTTTTCCAAGGGTCTTCACACTTTTAATATATTATAGATAAGCCAAACTAAAGGGTCTCTATTTTCCATTTGGTTGACCTAAATATTTTGAAAAACATTTTTCAAATGAATTTAGTTTTTTTCTAATTTAAAGAAAATAACATTCCTGTATAAATTCAAAAGTATATTTTTCAAAACTCTCTTTCAATTTCATCAACTCCTGACCTCGACTCAGAACCCAAGTCCTGAATCGAGACAAGATTGGATGTCGGGGTACCGAGTCGAAAGTCTAGTTTCAGGTCAAGGATCAAGTTTTAACGCGAGGTCGAGCTCAAGTTTGGAGGGTTTCGTCTCGAGTCTAAGTTGTGTCTAAGGTCGTTGAGGTCAAGTTAGGCCAGGTGTCAAGTTGGGGCTGGGACAGGGCCGCAGTGGCAGAGCCAATATATTCACTAAGGAGGGTTCATAAGTGAACATACAAACTAACCGAAGGGGGTTCAACATCTAATATATATACATAAAAATAATTTTAACCATGCATATAGAGAATAATTTTTCGTCGAAGTGAGTTCGGATGAACCCCTCGGCAAAGGGTAGCTCCACCCCTTGGACAGGGGTCCTCTGTGTTAAAAGCTGAGATTCGAATCTGATGTCATAATATTTTGCCAAGGTTATACCTAAATACTTTTGGAATAATATATTTTCTTCTTGTTAACCAAACATCAGAAAATAAATAAGAAACTCATTAATTTTCCAAGTATTTCTATATTATAGAAGCGTTGTTTTCGACCAGCTGCTTCATTATTTACTATATTACCCCTAATTACTTTGTGATTTACCATATTACCCCTAATTAATTATTATAAGTCATTTATATATTAGAATTAATAATATTTTTTACTATATTACCCCTAATTAATTATTATAAGTCATTTATATATTAGAATTAATAATATTTAATTAAAAATAGATATTTATGATGTTTGTTCCAGCTGCTTTAACCGTGATTTTACTATATCATTCCTAATTAATTGTTATAAGTCATTTATGTATTAAAAAATTAATAATATTTAATTAAAAAAATAGACGGCATGTCTGTTGCAGCTGCTTCAACCATAATTTTGCCAAATATAGCTCATAATTAATTATTATGAGTCATCTAAGTGTTAAAAATTTAATAATATTTAAAAAAAATAAACATAAAATGATAAATTAACTTTTGATGTATAAATTAAGTTGACCTCCTTCAACCGTGATTTTAGCGTATCACCCCTAATTAATTATTATAAGTCATTTATGTATTAAAAAAATCATAATATTTAATTAAAACATTGGTTTCGACATGGTTGCTTCAAGAGTTGCATCATGATTTTATTATATCACCCCTAATTAATTATTATAAGTCATTTATGTATTAGTATATTAATAGTATTTAATTAAAATAAGAAAAATATGTGTTTATAACATGTTTGTTGCAGCTGCTTCAACCATAATTTTACTAAATATCGCTCCTAATTAATTATGATGAGTCATCTAAGTATTAAAAAATTAATAATATTTAATAAAATGATAAAATCAACAAATGATAAATTAACTCTTGATGCTTTAAATTAAGTTGACGTCCTTCAACCTTGATTTTACTGTATCACTCCTAATTAATTATTGTAGGTCATTTATGTATTAAAAAAATAATAATATTTAATTAAAAAAATAGACATTTATGACATGTCTATTTCAGCTGCTTCAATTGTAATTTTACTGAATACCGCTCTTAATTAATCATTTAAGTATTAAAAAATTAATGATATTTAATAAAAAAAAAGATAAAATAGACATAAAATGATAAGCACGTAGCAGATCGACATGTTTGTTTGTGTTGCCTACTTAGATACTTCCTTTTATATTTGTTTATTTTACTTTCAATTTTAATCTATTATATATTTGAGAATTGCGTAAAAGTATTATAAATCATAATAATTAACAATTTAAAGTAATTAAAAAGACATAAAAAAAATTTGGTTGATTCTCTAAATTTTATTACTGTCACGTAAATTGGAACAGAAGAAAAAGTACTACAAATCACAACAATTAATAATTTAAAGTATTTTTAAAATATGTAAACAATTTCATTAACTCTCAAAAATTGTATCAATACCACATAGGGTATAACATATATCATTTAAAAATTACATAAAAAATATTATAAATCACAATAGTTAATCTTGAAAATATTTTTCGCGCTGCCACCTCAATTCTAACTGTTGTTATATTTAGATATCTAGATTTGATACTATTGTACACCCATCTATAAGATTTTCTTAACTTAGTAGTGGTTCAAAACATTTCAATATCTATATTTATAAGTGTTTTGCCTTTGAGAAGATGATCCAAAACTTTGTTATTAATTGAAGTATCTTTTGTTCCAATTTTTGTATGAAATAATCTTATGAATATTAGTTCTACATCTTTTCTATATTTTGTAACAGGTTTCAATCTTATCATCAAACAATTAAAATAGCCCGACTACACGACATATCAAACTTTCTTATCATGTGAAAAAACTATCTTATAAAACTTCACCCCATAGCGAGTACCGTCAAATAGTTACTCCCTCTATTTCATAATAAATGAATTGTTGGATTTTGACACACATATAAAGGAAAAAACATTAAAGACATAAATTTAACACAACTTTTCATTTTTACACCAAAAAAAAAAAAGTTGACCTTGTAATACTTTTTCAAAAGTTAATTGGTTGTCAAATCATAAGGGCAAATTTGGAAAAAAATTCAATGATTCACTTACTTTGAAACACCAATAAATACCCCAACAATTCACTTATTCCGAAACGGAGGGAGTATTGTTTAAAAAGTTATCATTTTAAATCAATGTACATTTATGTCTGTATCTCATCAATATCGAATTTTGATGCTAAAAAATATCTATAGTGTTGGACCCGTACTGACACGGATCATGCACCTCTAGTACTTCATAGAAAAAGCATTTTCCTTCGTACCAAACGCACCCCTATTGACACATCATTTGAAGAAAGTTATTGAGCAATACGGTCTAATCATTTGAATGAATGATTACCTGACACGTTTAAAGATAAAGGTACTTGATAATGACATGGGACAAATAATTACCCATCACTTCAGGAAATTATGATGTGCCTGATTTGTCAATTTAAAGATAAGATTAAAGTAACATCTCTTCCAATTTTTGTTGATTAAAGTCACTTGTTTCCCCATAAAAAGAACCATATACTACTGCCATCACTTTGGATTCATCATGTCTAAGAAATGATGTTCCACAAGTTGTGAACCCCACAACATGCAAGGATCTTTTGAACTCTAGCTAATAGGGACGCGAGATAACTCTCTCAGAAATCTCGACAAAATAGTCTCGTAAATTTGAAAGAGAAGGGGTGCCTCCTAACAAAGGCAGTCAGTGTCCAAGCGTGACTAGTTTAGACAACTCAAGTTGTAAGAACATGTATGGGGGTTGACGCTAACCTAGTACCAGAAGGTAAGGAAGTTGGTGACGTGATGACATGGAAGCTGCTACCGAAGCCCTAATGCTTCTTGTGAAAGAAACTGAATCATTCATGAGGGCTTAAATTTTTTTGGCACAGTGAGAAGCTAAAGAATACATAAACAATTACTGTATCTTAAAGAAGATATAGACTTTACAGTTAGATGAATGTCACTTTAACCCACTGAACAAAACCAAACCCCCAAATATATCATAAACAATACTAGGATATGCTGCAGCAAATTTATATATCCTTAAACTTTCAGAAAGGGATCTTATATTACAACAAAAATAATTCAACAACACGGTTAAGGTCTTGGCCTCTCTTCAGAAAATCTTGGAAGCTGAACCAGGGAGTTTACCCGAGTGACGCCTTCTAATCCTAACCAGTTCTGCTCTTCAGTCGGCACGGCTTCTTGATTTGCTTCTACTTCTGCAACAATTCGTTTGTAGGTGTCGTTCTCTTCAGCTGACCTGACGGTGAAGTTCCTCTGTAGAGATGGCTCGGAATTCTGTCCATCGTCTGATTCGGCAGCGTTACAAGAATGGTTGCTGTGAATTGTAGCAGAAGAGAAACATTGATCCTCGTTATCGGATTCAGAGTCCATTTTCCCATCCAAGAACAAGCAAACGACTGCACAATCATCCATCTTTGACGTTGGATATTTGGTTTTCCATTCGCGTGCAGCTGAATCAACCAGGATTCTGGCAGCTGATGCTCGTGTAGGAGCGGCTGACACTATCTCAACCACTTCCTCATTACTCAAGACGTCCCAAACCTGCATCCGTATAAATCTTAAAATTCAAACACAGTAACTGATGCCAATACTTTCTTTAGTATACAGTACCGTGCATTCTCATTCATTGTTTGAATAATTCTTATAAACGCTAACTGAAACCACCGAGGAGATTTTCCAACTATATTCTGCTTTTCTTCGTCTAAAGAGAGAAAAATGCAGCACTGAAACAAGACATTGCTTAATGAAGCAGAAGAATAGAGTAACAATAAGGAAGGATCATCTTCTCTGATCTACTCTACTAATCGAACTTCATGTTTAGAATTTCCAAACTTACAATTTCAGTAAAGTTAAAAGTATTTCTTATTTGATACAACTAGTGTAGCTCGTTTCATCCAGTTACCAGAATCAGGAAAGCCATTTCAAAATTCCTAATTATTAAAATGTCTAACAGGCTATTCAATAGAAAGCTGCCTTTGAAACGAACTGACATCTAAACTCACATTGACAAGTATAAAGGAAATTAGGATAGTCATGACAATTTGCAATTAAAGAAATAAAGAAGACATCTGAATAACTTAGGGATCGGAAAATCATGACCATAAAGTATACACAAAAGAGAATTACACTTTCTGTAGTTACGCCTGAAGCACTGGCTTAGTGCATATATTTAGAAAGATCCTATTACTTGGCAAAAAAGATAATTGCCCAGTCATTTCAGGATATGCAGCTCCAGAAGAGAAATAGAAACAAAATCAGTCATTTTGTGAGAAGGAAGAAAATTTATAGAAATTCAAAGAAGATCGTAAAAGAAATTCAACAAGCCGACCTTTAGTTAAGTGACAGGAATTTAAAGAAGCGTAAAGCATACAGAAGAGGAGGTCAAGTAGAACAGAATATTTTCTATATTTTTGGAAACCAGAACTGCAAAGGATTTATCTAAAGATTCTTAGCATATGATGTATGTGCAAGGCTCCTTGCCTCCGGCAACAAAACAGGAACAGTAATTGTCTTTATCTAGGCTAAACTCTTCATCGATCGGATATCTATTGAAGTCTAAAACATCGGCAGTTAAGCTAAGTGTGCTTGAAAGAAGTCTTGGCAAATCAGGTACTAAAAGTAATGACAGAACCCTCTGCCAATTGGATTCTACGTTAATACACCGAGCAGAACATACCAGACTCTAATGACCAGCAATATCTCCATTCTGTCCCCACTCCCCATACCAGAAAGCCCCAGAATAGACCACCTACCAGGATGACCCAATATCTTTTCAAAGTTCTGAAGTGACTTAACGCCTTTCGTTGGAGGACCAGATGTGAATACATGTCCTATCTACTAGATTCACAGAAAACCTAAACACCTCTTTCTTTTGCCAAACTGAGAAGGGCTTTGACCAGCCAACTTAACATAACAGTGACCAAATACCTTTATAGCGTACTTGCAAATAAAGGCACTTCGCACCTATAATATATATGAGAATATCAATTGAATGCCTTAGCTACATTGAAATATCACTGACACCGTGAACTTAAACTCTGAATTATTTGCTGATGGAGGAAGTTCAGTAGGCTAGATCATATATGCTGAATAATCTTTCCATTATTTGTCTTTTCTTAGGAAATGAAAAAGAAAATGAATTGTTAACTTCATAAAAAATTTCATAGTTTCCTCTTTCCCATTTTAAACAAGTCAAAAAATCCAAGATCACAAAGGTTGTGACAATGAGCAAAGTACAAATAGGCAGTTATTCAATTGAAAAAGTGGTTAAAGAAGTCGTACTAGAATTTATGATACAACTTGGCATGCTTAATTTCATTTCGGATTCAACTACATAAAATGATAACTGAGCTGGCAAATTATACAAAGATTTCAAGAGGGATACATACCCCATCAGAAGCTAGAACAATGAATTTGTCCCTTTCGGTAAGAATACGGTGAGAAAATTCTGGAACTGAAATCACCCCATATTCCTTCAAGCAGAAATCCCCAAATGCTCGAGCCATTGCTAAACCAGGGGCATCATCAAATGGAAGCCATACTCTCTGTACCTCAGGCTCATCTTGCAATGCAAAAACCCGACCTTTACATTTTTTTATCCTCTCAGCTTCCTCTGGAAACACAAAATCTATATCATCAAAGAGAATCCAGAAAGAGATCATATATAACATGAAAGATTAGCTATAATATAGACATACTGGGTAAGTCAGGCTTCAGATCAACAGTCAATTGAACTGCTACCATTGAATCATTACTGTCCTTAGATGCCAGGATTGCCCGTGAATCACCAATGTAGCCCATAAAAAGATTTGAACCCTTGTGACACAAAATATTAATAATAAGCTTAGATGAAAAGGGAATGAAATAAACTGCACGAGGACAATCATAACCAAAGGCAACTTGTTACCTGTTTCACTAGAGTGACGGCTGTGCTCCCACTGCAAAAGCAATCTAAATTAGGATGAGACCTTAGTTCTTTATCCATAGCCTTGTATGATTTAAGGAAAGCTTCTCTCCACAGGTAGTCCACTTTATCCTCCACCCCTCCATCCTTATCAGGATCCACCACATCCAATTTTGGATTACCACTGCAGCAATTCACAGTAGAGCCATTGTGCTTCGAGTCAAATGATTGCAAAAATGACGCTAGCTTCAAGGGAAGTGCATCCCTTACTTTGCGAGCAACGAGATGGCCATGTGGACCATGACCATCAAATACACCACAAAAGGTCACATCTTCAGCCATGAAATCCTGCACAGATACATAAAATTTAACATATCACACTGGGGAGATACAATAAGAGGCTCTAGACAGGCGAGCGCGACTTACTTCCCAGACAACCATGGCATCCTGGTTTATGCCTTTACGCCCTTGTTGAGTGAATATGCAAGAAGTCCGGCTCTTCCCATTTTTGAATATCCGATTAGGTATTGAAGACAAATGTTGCAATGTAGTAACAGGATCAGAAAAAGTTTTTCTAATCCTCTTTCGACTAAACATCCTTATCCCCAAACATTCAGGGGAAACTCTTTCGCTGTTGCTCCTGCTACTACAAGTACTATGACTGCTAGTAGAGACACAAACCCCCATTTTCTCAGACACACAAAGACACCATCTGATCCACAAGAAAAGAAATGTTCTTCCAGCAAATGAAACTGGATCTCATAAGGTTCACAGATTAGATTGTATTGTCAACTAAGCAAAAAACTGTAGCTCACAAGCATCCAACACAGCAAACAAGGTTCCCTTTTATCTTGGTCAAAAACTTCCACTGAACAACACAAGAAGAGATCAATTAATATAATAATTTATTCAATACTACATAACAAGACGGATAATGACTCAAATATGGAAACTTGACTAACTAACCAACACACAGATTAATAAAGATTAGCATGTGATTAATGAATATAATATAAATAATATGCTGTCTTTATCTTTAGTCATTCAATGGGAATCTATTATATAAATCAAATTTGAGAGATTTTATGCACCCTTAGTCTCCAATTAAATAATTAAGCTAAGAGAAAGAAAAACAGGATATTCTGAGAAACATTAAAAAAACACAAAAACAGGAATCTTGATGTGTTGAACAGCAACATAACACCCAATGTATTCTCACAGTCCATATCTCTAACTCAAAGGTCAGGTAGAGAGGTTGTCTCATGGCCCAAACAGTCTAGAAAAAGAAGTAACAGAACTACCAGAAACAATAGGTAGTAACACAGCTTAATGTACCCTTCAAATTTTTTAATCTGTCACCATGTTCACAAATCAAAACTTATCCACAAAATCTCCACTCCCAAAAATTATCAGAATTCAAGTTCCAAAATTTAGTATATTTCTTAGAGATCTTATAGGAAAGAAAACAAAGAAGAAAGATTTGAAAAAAAGTAACCTGAAAAAGAAAAAGTAACTGTACACAAATGTCAAAAAGATTCAGCCTTTCACCCAAATGTCAAAAATTGAGTCTTTTATCAGAGGATAAACAAAGTAGAAAAAGTGAACCAAAGATAGAGGGAAGATACATAGTTTGATAAAATTGAATTTTTGCACTAGTTAGTGGAGCAGAGAGATAAAGTTAAAGAATTCAAACAAAGTGGTAGATTTGTCGACACATGAATCCTTTTACGTAACCCCAAAAGCAAAACAACATTAGATCAAAGCATTATCACTTAAAAAAGTAGAAATCAACTGTCCGATGCACTAAAGCTTCCGTTATTCTTTTGGACCACAACGTGCACTCTTACCTTGTATTTCATAAACTAGAGGCTTGAATAAAAATCAAAATTCAAAGGATAGTTAAAATTATCAAGAAAAGGGGGAAAAATAGAACCCCTTTTTTAATGACATTAAGAACCAAGCGGTAGAATTATCAAGATCATGAAATGGGATTTCATATCAGGACTTTCACACAAAACATTGGCAACTGGAGAAGGCAAAAAAAAAAAAAAAAGAATGCAATCCGGCGTACTACAGCTCCTGATAGACAGTATTACTTTATATTTCTGCTGGAGACTATTCCCACCGTTTGAACCAAATAGACAAAAAGAAGGCAAAAACAAGGATTTTCTTGTTAAAGAATAGACTTTTAGTGTTGGAAAAGCTGAATTAAAGAGAAATACAGAGAGGGAGCTCATTAAAAATGGTACCTTCAACTTGGATCAAGAATGTGAATTGTGTATTTGCTCAATAGAATTTTTTGTTGGAAGAGAAAAAGGACAAGGGAGACTGAGAAGTATGGAAATAGATACAAGTTGGCATTAATTAATTTGCAAAAGCATGAAAAGAGAAACAATGAAGAGGAGAGGGAGGGTTCACTCTTTTGGCAACAAAATATAAAGGGCGTTTTTTAAAAAATTTCCACTCATTTGACGTGCGATACTCACATTGGAGCATATAATAAAACAATTCTCATCAAATATGATTTCTATTCTCAATTCTCATCAAATATGATTTCTATCAAGAATTGTGGACGGACGAATTATAAGAATCTATTATAGGTGGAAAAGAAAATATATTGTTCCTTAAATGCCAATTTATGTTAAATGCCAATTTATGTTATTTTGTTCAGATTTTATTTAACTTGGATTATAAATATAAACATAATTTATGTTTTTTGAAAGCTATATAAATATTATAAATTACAATATTTATAAAATAAAATATCTAAAAATAACAAATGACTCAAAATTTGCTTTGATTACTTCTAACCGCGGACCAAATAAAGAAGTTTGAGATCCGCGGACCAAATGGAGCTAAAAAATAAAATAAAATAAAATATGTCATATTTTTAAAATGTGACCAAAATATGCTTATTTTTAATGGAAGTGTGTTAAAAAAGTGCATAACTCTCTTAAACTTTTTAAGAGAATCATGTATATTTTTTTAAAATTGACTCCGTTTGGTTACTTTCGTTAAAAACACTGCATATAACTCTCTTTTTAAGAAAGTTAAGCATATTTTGGTCATACTTTAAAATCATGACATATTTTAATTTTTTTTTTTGGTTTTATGACATATTTTGATTCCCAGCTCGAGATCCTAGTGGCTACTGGCTAGTCGTACGCTTTCTTTTCTTCTTTTTAAGGATGCAAATTATATACATCAAGATTGTAAAGATTTTTCTTAAAATTAATACTATAATTTAGTTTGGTATAATAAATTCCTTATTGTTTTTAACTAAAATTAGTTAATATTTATTGTGTCTTTTTACTTTTATTTATTTTATCAATGACATGATTGGTAAATATATTTTGTATTATCTACATAAAATTTAAACTTTTTCTTTGACTTCTTTAAGTACTAGGGATGGCATTTTTTCCTATCGATATAACATCATTATCTACCAGAAAATAATACATACTACCATATAAGTGAAAATGAATTTGTGTATGGAAATAAATTGTTGAATTCTTTCACATAATAGAAACTTGTAAAGTAGTGTTGAATGTAACTCCCAATTATGACATGCTTCGCATTTTTTTTTAAATCATTTTATTAGAATTTTAAATTTCACCATTAATTTATTTTATTTTATTTTGCAAATACAGGAAAACCTTTTTGGAACTTCCCTAAATTTAGTTTAGAAATCTTGTAAAAACTTCTATAGGGGGAAACCAGACTAATTCTAAACTAAATTTGGAAAGGTTCTGGAAAAGCAAGGAATTAGGAAACTATGTTTAGAAGTATAAAGTATATCTTAATTAAGCAGAATAAGTTGTGGAAAAGCAAAGAATTACGTTATGATCATGATAGACATGATGTATTAACTACCCTTTTTAGCTCAATAGCCAAAGTAATTGGGACATATTAGGCTTGTGAGGACAACACAAACCTAATACTTTGTCCATTAAAAAATACTCAGCAATTACCTGTGCATTAAATTATTAGCCTATACTTTAATACTGTCATTCAGGTTATATCGATACAGTCTCTCTATCTCATAATAATAGAGATAATGTTTGTGTATGTCACACATTCTTAGCACATCTCATTTATGACTTATACAGCCAGCCCTGGATGCGTGGTTTTTCGATGAGGAAGGACCGCCCTCGTCGATTATGATGTCTAGATCAATTTGCGAGTATCTCGACTAATTTCATCAAGTATCTATCCACCAAGACTAAGACATATACGAAAAAATTACT
Source organism: Capsicum annuum (assembly GCF_002878395.1). Classification (NCBI taxonomy): domain Eukaryota; kingdom Viridiplantae; phylum Streptophyta; class Magnoliopsida; order Solanales; family Solanaceae; genus Capsicum; species Capsicum annuum. Next base: position 203,641,303 of record NC_061117.1, read on the forward strand.
AGTGTTTTTATGTTTGCTGAAATTTAAATTTAACACCTCATGCTCCCACTAACTTTATTGATCACTAGGCTATATCCGTAAATGTCAGTAGTAATATTTAACACCTGTCTGACATAGTAAATTATCCTTAATAAGATGCAATTAAATAAATAAAAAAGTTAGTGGTTTTTATAAACCTGGTAAGTTGTGATTGAAGCTATCACCCCAATAAAAAAGAAACCACTTTGGCAGTTGGTATCTCCAAGTCTTGAAATGTACTTTATAACTGCTTACCAAAAACGAATTACAAATTAGTACTAATTACGTGTAGTATCAAATTTCAAATTGTTAAAACTATATTTAGAGATACTTTATACTCGCTCCGTTGAATAATAGTTTTAATTCATTATTAACTTGAGACACATACCATTTGAATATAATAAATTTAATATTTTAAGAAAATATATTTTTTTCATTTTATTTTATGTATCGTCATTTGACCGGACACGAAATTTAAAAAATAAAGGAAGACTTGGTAATGTTTACCAAATTATCCTCTATCATAAAAATGCTACTATCTTTTGTTTTAATTAAGTGAAACCAATAAGAATAAAAACAAAATTGTATCTTTAAATAGTTATCAAATTAGAAAAGATGACATTTTTTTAATAAATTAAAAAAAAAAAATGGCACATAAAATGAAATGAAAAAAATATTAACTAATGACTACAATTAAGTAATAACCAAGAATAAAATAAATAAATTATTCATTAATTTTCTAAATTAAATAATAACAATTGGACAGGAGAGTAATAATTACTTTCTACTTTTGGATCCTTAGTCTCAAAATATTTTATAACATATACTTTTTCCATTTCTTTTTATTTACTTTTCTCATTTTATGTGATTTAATTAAATTTTAAATATAAATTAAATTAAATTAAATTAAATTAAAATAATTTTTATAAATTAAAATTTAAATATTTAAAAATTTATAAAAAATATTATATATTATAATTTTTTATTTAATTAAAAAATATATTTTATTATATTAATTAAAATTTATATTATTTGACTTTAAGAAAAACTCGGCAAATAAAAAAAATTAAGGGGGTATGTATTTTCTAAGAACAAAGAAGTAAATTTTGTGGACGAATAAGTTGAACGGTAAGTGGAATTGACGCTCAAATCAATCAATCAATCAGTCGGGAGAGTGCCTTGCACGCGCGAGTAATTGTCATTTCATGTGGGGTCACTCGCCTACGTAGAATAGCAAGATAATATTGTGAGGTCAGCTTACGTGGCATTAAGTCAAATTAAAAATGAGTGCATCACAACCATATGTTAAATTGTTCAAATTTTAGTTTCTCTCTGACGTTGACCTGTGCATCGCCAAATTGCTCTCTAAAATGCAAAAAAATCTCAATTCCTATTAAATTATTAGTTATTTTACCTTTATTAATTTTTATTCTTGAAGATTACAAATCGAAAAGCCTCACGTATATCTTTTAAGAGATGAATAATTTTTTTATTTGGCTTAAACAACAGCATCACTTCATAAACTAGCTTTTGAATTGAATTAACATCAAAATCATTTCTTTACATGATTTTAGAGCAACATTCATCTCAATTCTCATTTCTAATAGTAGGCTTCCATATCAAATTACCCACACATCGCATGCTTAGTTCTATAATGTGAGGCGTATATGAAAAATTCTGTTGGATTCAAAGTGAATATGTGAATGAAAATGAAGGAAATAAATAGAAGGAAAGTGAAGTAAATATTTCACTTTTAAAAAAGTAAAGTCCTCCCACATTGGCAGAGGAAATTTTTTTATTATGCTTGTATTGGAAGCATTTCTTCACGTGGAAAGTGAGGCAAGAACAAAAGATGCCTTGTGCTATCATTATTGGCTCAGTTTTTTATTTGGATTTGAAAAATGATTGAAAGAGAGATTAACTTATTGGACAAAATCATTTGTGTTCGTACTTCATTCGTAGTAAGTGTGAACACAATCACAACGCACCTTGAAGGGATTCGATCCTTCGAGTTAAGAGACACACTGGTTGAGCCCCAGAAACTTGTCTCAGTTTGTGAACCATTGCTTCTTTCTGAAGCAACACCTTTTGACTATAAATATCTAAACTTTTTCTCATGTAAAATAATGAATTACAACTATTTTCTGAAGTGAATCATTTTATCTTGGAAGAAAAGATTTCATTTACTTCAGGTATTTGAGAGGAATAAATTCCTTAAGCACACATCGTGAATTTTGTAGACTTGATTTTATCCTTTCTATCTTCATCTTACTTTGTTTTGAGTTTGGTTTAACTGTTTTTTTTTTAAAAAAAAAAAGTAAAAACTTTATTTTGATAACGGAAAAGGCTCAAAAATACACCTGAACTATCCGAAATAGCTCAAAAATGTCCTTCGTTAGATTTTTGGCTCAAAAATACCCCTCCGTTAAATATTTGGCTCAAAAATACCCCTCCCTCTAACGAAATTCGGAAAAAGATCAAAAATACCCCTGAACTATCTAAAATGGATCAAAAATACCCCTCTATTAAATATTTGGCTCAAAAATACCCCCTTAACGAAATTAAATTATTTTGATTATTTCGTTAATTTATATAAAGTTCATTATTTAATTTATATTTCATTAATTTCTTTAAGTGAAAATTTATATTTCGTTAATTTCTTTAAAGATTAAAAAAATGTAAAGTGAAAATACCTTTTTAGAATAAATGTATGTTTATTTTTCAAATCTAATTCAACCAATTTATATTATAATTCAAATACTTTTTTTCATTAGCTTATTTTTAAAATTAAAAAAATACTTTTATGTAAAAAAATTTAAGTATTAGGGTTAAAAAGTTAAAGTTAGGGTTTAATTCAATCAAAATAATTTAATTTCGTTAAGGTGAGGGGTATTTTTGAGTCAAATATTTAACAGAGGGGTATTTAACGAAATTAAATTATTTCATTAATTTATATAAAGTTCATCATTTAATTTATATTTTGGTAATTTCTGTAAGTGAAAATTTATATTTCGTTAATTTCTTTAAAGATTAAAAAGTGAAAATACCTTTTTAGAATAAATGTATGTTTATTTTCCAAATCAAATTCAACCAATTTATATTATAATTCAAATACTTTTTTTCATTATCTTATTTTAAAATTAAAAAAATACTCTTATGTAAAAAAATTAAAGTATTAGGATTAAAATGTTAAAGTTAGGGTTTAATTCAATCGAAACAATTTAATTTTGTTAAGGGGAGGGGTATTTTTGAGCCAAATATTTAACAGTGGGGTATTTAATGATATTAAATTATTTCGATTATTTCGTTAATTTATATAAAGTTCATCATTTAATTTTTATTTCGTTAATTTCTTTAAGTGAAAATTTATATTTCGTTAATTTCGTTAATTTATATTTCATTAATTTCTTTAAAGATTAAAAAGATGTGAAGTGAAAATACCTTTTTAGAATAAATGTATGTTTATTTTTCAAATCAAATTCAACTAATTTATATTATAATTCAAATACTTTTTTTCATTATCTTATTTTTAAAATTTAAAAAATACTTTTATGTAAAAACATTAAAGTATTAGGGTTAAAAAATTAAAGTTAGGGTTTAATTCAATCGAAATAATTTAATTTCGGTAGGAGGGGTATTTTTTAGCCAAATATTTAACAGATGGGTATTTTTGACCCATTTCAGATAGTTTAGGGGTATTTTTGATCCTTTTTCCGAATTCCGTTAGAGGAAAGAGTATTTTTTAGCCAAATATTTAACGGAGGGGTATTTTGGAGCCAAAAATCTAACGAAGGGTATTTTTGAGCTATTTCAGATAGTTCAGAGGTATTTTTGAGCCTTTTCCGTTTTGATAATGAAGCTGTTAGAACTTCTTTGTAGTTCTTGAACTTAATGTTGAAGTTCATATTGATAATAAAGATTTGTATCAGAAAAATAATAAATTTCACCCAAATACCTTAACGATGATGATCTCTTTAATATGATTTGAATAATCTACATTGAACTAGCTATATAATATTTTTTTTATTTTGATGTATACACTTAGGTTGAAAGAATGGTTAGTGTACTGTGGACCGTATTTCCTTGCAACATCCAACTACACGTAAAAAAAGCAATCAAAAGTCTTTTAAGATATTCCTTCCAGTTCACATCCTTTTCTTTTCTTTTTTCTTCTAACTTTTTCAATTTTTTTCAAAAAATTCTTGCATAAAAAGATGTTCACATTATCTTTTCCTTCTTCAAATAATAAAAGGGTGAACCACTAGAGTTGACATGTTGTTCAGTGCCATGTTCCTTAAGCAAGAGGTCGGGGGTTTGATCCCTGTCTTTGACGAATGGAGCAAACTTTGTAGTCAGTTCCCTGCCATTTAATGCGCTGATAGAGAAACGAAGGATTAGTCTCACGACTGCCGACTGTGGGAATACCTTGAAAAATAAAAAAATAATAATAAAAGGGTGGACAAAATGTCATACTATTAGAAGTCTATATCAAGTTGAATATGAGCTGACAGATAAACGAAATATTAGTCTCACGACTGCCGATTGTGGGATATCTTGGGAAATTAAAAAAAAAAAGGGTGGACAAAATGTCGTACTATTAGAAGTCTATCAAGTTGAACATGAGCTTTTAGAAAGTACGTTTCGTTTTGCTTTCGAAAAATATAAATAACAATAATACAAATTATTCTTAATTTTCTTGCATGTAAATATTTAATTTTAATAATTGGCTATTAATATGATAGTTCCAACTAATAATTACCTTCATCTAGTGAGGAGTGTGGATGAGATAATTCACTTTTAATTTATTATTATGCTACACTGTAATAATCACTAGTTGAGAAAATATTATTATAATTTGAGCATCTAAGATAAAGGATTGCTTTTTCATTAGAATGTTTAATATTGAAGGGATATGTTGCTTATCTATATGCTAATTATGATATTCTTGTTCGAGTATTAGAGTAACTATTGAAGCATTTCCAATCTACTTTTTTTGTTTTGTGTATTTTCAGGAGGTCACAGGTTCAAGTCGTGAAAATAATATTCGACAGAAAATATAAAATAAAATTGCGTATCATAGATCTTTGTGGTTTGACTTCTCTTCAAATTCTACGTATTGCGTGAGCTTTAATCTACTATTTTTTATTTATTTTTGGAATAATTATTTTAAGAGCAGGAATAAGTGATGTACTTCACAAGTATACTGTTGTCCAACCAAAAACTGTTATATTTTAATTTATGAAGTGACAACTTTTGAGTCCACTTGCATATATACCATAAAAAAAATCACGAGACCTTTTGGCTCAATTTGATTCGACTTTATATACTTAAAACTAAAGTTGCCAAGATTATACATATGTAGCTGTAGCCATATTTTTTGTGGCCAAAGAGCGAGATATAAAATTTTCAAAATGTTTTTTTGTCAACTTGTTTGGTTCCTTTACAACATATTTATATTTATATCAAATAAGTAAGAATAGATGTGTCCATCATATTCTCATGTTCAATTTATAAAACTTTGAAGATAATGCTAGTAATGATTTCTGGAAATTAATTCCATAGTTTAATTTAAACCAACTCTTAATATCCTAGTTAATATGTGATTTTCCTTTCACTTTTTTAGTGGAGTTCCAATTAAAATTCTGAAGAAAAAGCAAGCAACCATTTCGCAGAGAATGCAATCGGCGTACTGTATATGATAAGAGTTGTGATGGAGTAATTATTTTTAATAAAAAAAATTTAGGCTCGAGCTTTATTGGACACGGATTGAAATTGTTTTTATTAGGAATTTTTTCTTTTGATATGAAATTTTCCACCGCAAATTCAAATTTACTTGAATCTCAATATGAGTAATACTGAACATTGGGAAACCAAAAAAATGGGCATCGTGTAGAAGTAGAATATTAATGTTTAAAAATCATTGCACACTTTCAAGTTATTCCATAATAAGAATATTAGTATTAGTAGAGAAGAAGAGAAATTAAAGCCACTAAACAGGAAACCCACTAAAGTTGGATTTGTATCTCATTAGATTAACTTTAATTTAATTATTTTAACAATAGGGATTATGTAAAAAAAAACTCTCTTTCCATAAGTGGACTAACAGTAGTCACATACTTCCACTTTCATCGGCTTTTTACGTCTTGTTTGTCCATAAAATTTATGGGCCGTTTATCATGCAGCATAAGGTGGAAATGGAATATAATCATAATCAAGTTTGATATTAAATTTATATTATATTGATTGACAGTATAAATTTGTCCCAAAATTAATTGTGATAAATATATTTTTTATATCTCAAAAATAATATTATTAATAGTGCTTACCTATCATTCCTAATTTTTAATTACCTATTTTTATTAGCTACCAACTGAGACGTTGATTATATACTTATTAATATTAAATATGATAGCATTCATGTGATATTATTTCGCGTCAAAATCAAAACGTCTATTTAGTATAAAGTAACATTTTGTTAGTTGGCTATTGTGTTTCAATGGTCTTAATGATCTATTACTACCATACTAATTTTGATTTTAGCCGTTGGGAGATGATCGAGAAAATCATATATGTTTCTATATAAACTTTTCGAAGTACTATGGAAAAGTTGGAGAGAAAAGAATAAGGAAAAATCTTTTTATCTTCTCACTTTATTTTGTTGGGTTTTTTTATATATTTAAAATCTTTGTCAAATTTCAACTCCTAGCTAGTTTAATACTAGAAGAGCTTGTTGAATCTTGGGAGATACATTTTAATTGGTGAAATATCCTTAGGATAGTGACAGAAACATGCCTCAAGCTAAAGAATTTCAATACTTGTTAAATATTTCACAACATTATACCATCAACCAAACATGCATAACTTAAAATTGGGATATTCCATCTTATCCCATGCAACATGAAATTATTTTATACCACCTCCCATATAATATAAAATAATCCAAAAAATATTATACCAAAATTATAATCTTGAGATATGTTAATCTACGTATCAAACTACCTCATAAAATGTTCGAATGCATGATCAAAGTAAAGAAATTTGACTCCGAGACGAAGGGGTGATATATAAGAAACAAATGGTATTTTTTAGGTTTACTTTTCTTTTTATTCTTAAGAACCATTATCTTTCCAGTTACCTTTAATTCGTTTATTAGTGCTATCCTTTCTGCTGCAAAGTTTTGTTTTAAAAAAAAAAAAAAGAATTAAAAAGATTGCAAGGGTAGGTCCTCCAATTTATTTTCTTGAATCTACAAAGATTTAGTGTATATCCCCACTGCCCCCACATCCCTTCCTTCTTTCTCATTTTCCATGTTCATATCTTCCTTTTTTCCTTTCATCTTTAAATTTTTAGTTACATGTCCTTTTCAAATGTCCTATATTCATAATTAAAATAATTGTTTTGGCATTGTGGCCATACATTAATTAATTAAATGCTGCATTTATATGCACCGACTGTTATTTCCACTTTCACTATTCTAAGATTAGAAATCTAACTTGATGCCATTTAGAAAAATATTTTCATAAAAATGTTTAGTTAAAACATTGGTGGAAACATTTGTTTTAAGTAAATAATTTTTTTCTAAGGTTGAAAAAATGACACTTCTAGTGAGAATAGAGAAATTAAATTTCGTAAATTATATTTCAAGAAGGGATACTATTAGAGTTAGAATGCGGATTACTAGGTGCGAACGAATTCGATGATTTTAGTTCGGATCATATATTTATCTTATGAAATTCATTGAATATGTTTAAAATATTAACTTTTAAAACCTAATAACATAAATAGAATCACATATCTATAAGAGGTCGTTTGGTAGAGTGTATAAGAATAATGCAAAATATGGTGTATTAGTAATGTTTGTATTAGTAATGTTTGTGTTAGTTATGCTTGCATTAGTTATGCTTGTATTTTTCTTATGCAGTGTTTGGTTCAATGTATTAAAAAAATCATGAATTACATAATTTCTAAAAAAAAATAATTTTTTTTTACTTAATACCCTCAATATATATATTGGAAAAGATGCTTTGAGGGGTAATAGGGTCTTTAAGCATGTTAATGCATGCATTAGATCCATTGCATTACTAATGCCATGGATTTTGACGTATTAGTAATACACACCTCAATACACAATAGAGTGTATAACTAATACATAGGGTAAAAAGGTATACCAAACAAGGTACTACTAATATACATTAAACTAATGCATGCATTAACATTTCAATACACTCTATCAAACCAACCCTCTAAGTTTCAAATTAAATCATGGCTCCAACTCATTTTCTCCTTGTCACCACTTGAACACCTCACCCCCTAGTAATAAACCCTCCAACATCATTGGTCAGAATATTCAATGACTAAGGATTGAGATAATATTCAATAAATTAGGTGAGTGGAGTATTTGCACTTTACTATGTATAGGGAGCAGGATTTAGCATAGGCACAAGGTTGAGCATTCACAAAGGGAAAAAAAGGAGAAAACAAAGCTGTATCTTGACTACTTTTCCTGTATGTGTAATGTGAAAGTGAAAAGGATATTTTGTTTTTAATGCATGAACACAAATATACATGATTACCATATAGTTTACCTGAACAATTTCTAATTTTATTTCAAACTAGTTTCTCTAATTAGTACAAGGATTAATAGGGGATCGAGGAAATTCTAGTTTATTATTGGAAAACATTGGTTGAACATTTATAACTTCAATTGAATTAATCCACGGACAAGTTCGTTATTTAAACCACAAAGCATTTCTTTGCAACGAAATACTTGTTCATAATGAACTTTCTGCGCCTTTTTAAAAAAGAACAAAGAAATGAAGTGTATATTTTATCGTAATATTAATATTAATTTGTGTATAATTTGAATAAACGCAAAGAATGATTGGTTAGTGTTATGAATAAAATGAGAAGAATTTTTTTCCCCGATTATGCTAAGGTGTCTAAATAAACTATTGAAGTCGCAAAAATTCGCTCATGAAATTTTGGCAACAAACTTGTGATATTTTTTCTTGAAATGTGACTTATCTAGATCAAAATTCCGATACTTTTCTCTTAAAATTTGATTTATCAAATCAAACTTCAAATATATACTCTAGACATAGTATGTTTGGAATTGAAATAACGTTCTAAAGTTTGAACTACCAATGACTGATAGTCTGATGTACGATTTTTTTTCAATTAGAAACACTTGATTTAAAATTAATTTTTATTTTCGAAATTTAAGATCCAATTCTTCAAACTTACGATAACGGTGATTTTAATGCTGACACAATATTCACTGACTGCAAATACAAAATATTTAAGAGAATGATTACGTCTGTGCAAGCAAACTATCGGGTCAATCAAGTGACTTCGACACGTAGTGGGAAATTGTCTAGGATAAGAGAAAAGAATAATGAGTATGTGTAATATTATTATTATTTCACCTGAATTCACTCCTCAAGTAAAGGCAAGATATTTTCATGCTACCCAAAGTAGATTCAACATAAAATCAATGACATGATATTCGCGATTATAATATATTAAAAGTATGAATATTCTTCTTAGATAAAATTATCTTTTCATTATTTTTTAATTTATTATCTATTATATTAATTAAATTTCATAAAATATATGATATATATATATATAGTAGACGATTTATAAATCAAAAAGACATTAATTATATTTTTAGGAAAAATTACGTATCCAAAATAAAAAAGGAGATATACTAATAATTTTTGAAGAAATTTCTTGATCAATCGTACTTTTTTTTTTTTTTTTTTGTGCTAAAGTGAAATTTTTAAAATATATTTCTGAAAAGGAAAAAAGGTGAAAACACTATAAGAAAAAAATGAAAATAACATGTAAAATAAGGAACAATGTGTAAAGTAAACTCTTATTCAATTTTTTTTTTCAATAAAGGCTATATGTATAGTTATCAATTAATTAATTGTGTCTCTGTTTCTTCACGTGAATTTAAGGCTTTTTTCCTATTAAAAAGTCTCTTAATTATAGAAAGAGTGGTTCAATATTAATTATGGGGACAAAAACCTACCAACATTAAAATAAAATCTCAACGTTAAATTAGAGTACTCATCTAATTTGATTCGATTGCATATCTAGATTGATTGATGCTTGATTTTCTAACCCTCAACTTCTTCGCTCAGACAAGAATTAGTTGGATCAAAATCGAAGCTTTGTGATCACTATTATATTTTTTTTTATAGTTTACAGGGCGTAGATGAATGCCAGTTGGCTTTGAAGAATTTGTTGTGTAAAGGTTAGGTTTAATTATATTGTTTTGATATCTTTATTATTATTGTTTTATTTTAATTTACAGATGCTAGATGAATGTGAATCGGCGTTACAATTTTTTTTAGGTAAAAGTTAGGTTTAATTGTATTATCGTAATATCTCTATTATTTTGTTATTTTGTGGTATTTTAGAGTTCGTAGATGAATCTCGATCGGTTTTGAGAATTTTTTGTGTGTAAAATTTAAGTTTAATTGTATTGTTTTGATATCACTTTTATCGTATTATTTTGTTGCAATTTACAGGTGATAGATAAATGTTGGTCGGCTTTGATTTTTTTTTTTTATGTAAAGGTTAGATTTATTTGTATTATTTTGATATCACTATTATCGTCTTATTTTGTTATTATTTACAGGTGGTAGATGAGTGTCAGGTGATTTTGAGAAAATTTTTGTGTGTAAAAATTATATTTAATTGTATTATTTTGATGTTTCTACCCTTGAATTATTTTGTTGCAATTTACAGATGGTAGATGAATGTCGATCGATTTTTAAAAATATTTTGGGTAAAGATTAGGTTTAATAAATAAATTCTCCATCTTTACATTCTCAAAAGATATTAAATTTAATTATTATATTCCATCTTTATTATTAAACAAATATCATGTTTAGTGTAATATTTAAACTCATTAAAGTGAGATACACGAGCAGGGCACGTACACCTAAATATATATATGCTTCCTGCAATTTACATCTCTAATATTTTTCCAGTCAAATTGGTTGACAAATTTATTTAATACAATATATATTTCTTATGTGATTTGTGAGTTATCGAACAAAAACCTAATTTTATCAAGTATACACACAAAAAAATAGCAATTGCAGATTTTCGAAGGGGGGTTTAAAAAAAATCCAATATACTCAACACGCAGTGAAAGTTTCTGTGGACCGATTTGGCCCATGCTTTTCACTTTAATTTACTTGAGTACAACTCCACAATCCATATAAATATCCAAGATTCACTTGCTTTCCTCACCCCAACAACTTGCAACTAGTGTATATACCCAAAACTTTAATATATATATATATAAAGTTATGGTTGAACACTGATTTCACTTTCTATTGAGTATTTAATATATTTAGAATGTCTCACTTTGTTTGAAAATTGTTGTTTTTTCACGATTTTAGAAGTATACAATACGTGATACCACTTGTAAAAGAGAAATGGTAAATATTATTCATTTATCAATTAGTACAAAATATCTTATGAGTTTTCGGACTATTAAAGATTGTAGTCGGATGAATTAAATCTTTTCATCTTAATAAGAGATCTTCAATTCGAGTTATGTGAATGAAAAAATTCTAATAGAAATCACTTTCGTTCATCGAAGCTTACGGTCAGAAATATAGAATTGGAGAATTTATGTCCTAGAAAATGACTAGTCAGACATGATGAGTTCATGAAGTTCAATGCTTTTCAGACATGTAAACAAGAATATGATGTTTGTGGTCATGATTATTCTACTTTGCTAAAATATCAACTACTTGCTACTCTACGTTGTCAAAGCCTAAAGGGGTAGACAACTCATTTTAAATTGCGTAACATACAAGGTTATATTGTGTAATCATTTACAAATTGTATTCATGGTTTCTGTCCTTTTCACTCTGTAACATACAGTAATACTTATCATGTTGATAAAAAGTCAACTACCTGTATTCTACATTTTTAAGACTCTTATACATACTATCCTCAATTATACAAATAGTACTTATAAAGTTCTTTGTGTGTGTGTATATATATAGAGAGAGATTAATTCTCAAAGAGAGAAAGAAATTACTCCCTTCGTTCGCTTTTACTTATCACTAATTCTTTTAATTGTATTTCTACTTTACTTGTCATTTTTGATATATCAAGAAAAGACAATTTCCTTTTTCCTATTTTACCTTAGCAGTAATTGTCTTTTTCTCCAAATTAATTTCAAGACACAATATAAACATTATTTAGTAAGGGTACTTTAATAAAATAATTATGTTATTAGTTATTTTTCTTAATGAATATGTCAAGTCAGAACGTGACTAGTAAAAACAAACGGAGGTAGTATGATTGAAAAACTGTGGTCTGGTTGTTTATTTGGGCCTGTGGATTCCCCACATTATAGTTGGGCTAGTTTGTTGTTTTACAGTATTAAGTGTGATAACACAGGCCTGATGCAGATTGGCCCATTTCTCTTTCTGTTATGAATGGACCGAAATCAGTTATGGTAAACCAACCCAATACAACATTAAGTGGTTATGTGTGAGACACAAGTTAATAAATCGCGCATTCTAGGAAGAATAGACTTAGACAAATTGTGATGATTGCTTGGGCAAAAGCTATACTTCCCATCCTCAATTCTCTCTAGTCCTCTCATCCCAATTATTACTATTCCCGTTCTTCATTTTGTAATTTCTCCTTTCCGTATTAATCAAAATTCATTAGTTTCGCTCGCTCTGTATATTGATTGTTGAGTTGGAAATTCGGGTTTGTTACACTTTCCTAATCCAGTTATTATTTTCGAATACAATGGCATGGAGTTAGTTTGGCCGAAGGGTCATTTTTGTCCTGGCACCTATTTCGAATTCATTGGATAGTTTTGTTGCCCAGGTCTCCATAGATTCTGATTATATCTCAACACTAGCATAATTTGGTTACATAGTGTCTGGGAGACATCATATATACAACAAACAACAATACTAGGGATAAAAAGGGGAGCAATAAAGAAGCACTCTCATGCATATACAAGAGATTAGATATTTTAACATGATAAGTTCTTCAAAAAGGATTTTCCTTAGTGTATGGGTCAAAATAAGGATTTTGATAGTTGGGTGAATCAAGAGGTGACACGTGACAATCAAAATCTAGTCAGATCCAGTTAATGTAAACGGTAAACGGTCAAGGAACACGGACATATTTGAATTCTGACGCCCATTCATCCCGGACCCTATTTAACAATGCCCCATATTTTCTTCTTTTCGAAAGAACTCAAAATCAAATATTTGTACAAACTTTTATGAAAGGTGGAATACATCATAATCCTCAAGCCAGCCAACAAATTTTAGTTATTTGAACCGCAGCTTGTTGCAATTGAACATTCTGAACAAACGATAAAATATTTTATTAGATATTTTTCATCTAAATTCTCAAAAAAGGTATACATGAGTTCTCGAATACATATTGCAGATAAGTTAATTATATCAAATATATATGCCACCCCTTTAATTATACAGACATCAATTAGAATATACCTGAAATTTTACAATTTTATCGAGACTAATGTTATTTAGAGAGATTACCTACTACTACATATTATATAGTACACCATTGTTTGAATTAGTTTTTCGCAGAGAATGTTACTTTTTTTTAGTTGAGAAGAATTGGACTTGAATTTTCATTTTTATCCTTAATGAAATGTTTATAGCCAAATATATATATATATATATATATGTGTGTGTGTAAGATTTGTTAAGTTAAAAGATAATACATAAATTGAGATGAAGAGAATAATATTGTATCCGTTTCGTTTTACTTGATCATTATATAAAAAAGTTTTATTTTATTTTTTTTGTTCATTTTTACTTGTCTAATACTAAAAATAATTTTTAATTTTACTTGTTCAATTTGAAAAACCAACAAATAATTTACTCATTCATGTTCATTTTAATTTACTTTTGTTATTAAATACTATTTATTCCTCTAACACTAAATGATTGATTAGAGGTGATATAATAACATTATTTTTTTATTGTTAGAGGTGAAAAAGACTCAAAAATACCCCTGAACTATCCGAAATAGCTCAAAAATGCCCTTCGTTAGATTTTTGGTTCAAAAATACCCCTCTGTTAAATATTTAACTCAAAAATACCCCTCCCTCTAACGAAATTCGGAAAAGGATAAAAAATACCCCTGAATTATCTGAAATGGATCAAAAATACCCCTCTGTTAAATATTTGGCTCAAAAATACCCCTCCCTTAACGAAATTAAATTATTTCGATTATTTCGTTAATTTATATAAAGTTCATCATTTAATTTATATTTCGTTAATTTCTTTAAGTGAAAATTTATATTTCATTAATTTCGTTAATTTCTTTAAAGATTAAAAAGATGTAAAATGAAAATGCCTTTTTGGAATAAATGTATATTTATTTTTCAAATCAAATTCAACCAATTTATATTATAATTCAAATACTTTTTTTCATTATCTTATTTTTAAAATTAAAAAAATACTTTTATGTAAAAAAAAATTGAAGTATTAGGGTTAAAAAGTTAAAGTTAGGGTTTAATTCAATCGAAATAATTTAATTTCGTTAAGGGGAGGGGTATTTTTGAGTCAAATATTTAACAGAGGGGTATTTTTGACCCATTTCAGATAGTTCAGGGGTATTTTTGACCCTTTTCTGAATTTCGTTAGAAGGAGGGGTATTTTTGAGCCAAATATTTAATGGAGGGGTATTTTTGAGCCAAAAATTTAACGAGGGACATTTTTGAGCTATTTCAGATAGTTCAGGGGTATTTTTGAGCCTTTTTCGTTTTAACAAATTAAGAAAGTGTCATTACTTTTTCTTCATATGACTTTAATATCAAATAACTATATAAATAATAATAGTTAAATTTAAAATTCTCTAAGCATTTAGTTTAGTAAAATACAACTCTTATTAAAAGTTTTAAATTGACGTATCAGATCAATATGAGTTAAATAACATAAATAGAAAAATAGTAGTGTATGATAGAAAAATGTTAGCAATATTTACATTAGGTTATAAGTGTCTAAACTTTTTCAGAACTTAAATCTACGGGTAGATTGAAGAAATATTGGAATGAGGTGATCATTATACATAACATAAAGTAATTATGATTTACTGAGGATATGATCCTTAAATAAATAGGCGTGGAGGATGCGAGTTAGGGTAGGAGGTTAGTAGGTAAGGGTGTGTTTGTTAAAAGTTGCTTTAAGGAATAATACACATGATTTTTTTTTTTTTCCTCTAGATTTTTTACATACAACTCCTAGTCAAATTGGGATTCTTATTTTTGGTAGGAAAATGATTTGTTATTATTGTTTGTATCAAATAGGTTTTTTTTAATGGTAAGTTTAATCTATTTTTAGTTGTAATAGCACTATTTAAGGAGGAGTTGATGATCAATAAAATATGTAGCTTTACAAAATAAAAACTCCCTGCGTTCTTCTCTAATTCATCTCTATTAAAACCAACAATTAGCATTAGAGCTATTTTTCTTGAGGGACTGTGAGTGAAGAGATGGATTCTGAAAATAGTTTTTCATGAATGGCTCCACCCGTTTTTTATGGTGAAAATTATCATCTATGGGTCATGAGAATGAAAACTTACTTGGAGGCTTTGATCTATGGGAAGCTGTGAAAGATAATTATGAAATTATTCCGCTGCCAAATAATTTCACCATAGCCCAAATCAAGAGTCACAAGGAAAAGAAAACCATGAAGTCCAAGGCGAAGACAACTCTGTTAATTTGCTTCTATTTCAACAATGATTTTTGCAAGAATTATGTCTATCACATCACCAAAAGAAATTTGAGATTATCTGAAGAAAGAATATGCTGGAGACGAAAGAATTCGAGGAATGGAAGTACTGAATTTAATAAGAGAGTTTGAGTTGCAGAGAATGAAAGACTCCGAGATAATTAAAAAAATACTCGAACAGGTTACTTGGCATTGTAAACAAGGTAAGTTTACTAGGCACTGAATTTAAAGATTCAAGAATTGTTGAAAAAATTCTTGTTACAGTGCCCGAAAGATATGAAGCATGTATAACTATCTTGAAAAATACACAAGATCTGTCTAAGATTACCTTGATAGAGTTGTTAAATTCTGAACAAAGAAAACTTATGAGGCAAGATGGTATGGTTGAAGGAGCCTTAGTAGCCCACCACAAAACTCAAAGAAGAGGTAAAAATTTTAAAAATTACCCACTTTATGAGAATTGTAGAAAAATTGGCCATCCACCATACATATGTTGGAAAATGTCAGACGCTAAGTGCAACAAGTGGAATCAACTTGGCTATGAAGCAGTGATTTGCAAAAGCAAATTTGAGAACCATGAAGCAGATGCACGTGTGGTCAACAAAGAAGAAGAAGACCATCTTTTTGTTGCAACATGTATCTCAAGTAAGGTTTCAACAAATTTTTGGTTGATTGATAGCGGTTGCACCAACCATGTAACGACCTAAAAATTTGATGAAATATGTGAAATTTATGACTTTGTGTGATTTGACTGTTTTATCCCTTCTCGTAGTTTCATTATGATATTTTTGGGGTGTGGGAGTGTTTGGCATGATTTTCGATGCTTGGTATCATTTATGCAATATTGTGGTTTTTGATGGCTTCGAGGGCCTTATTTTGGACTTATGTGGATATCTTTTGATCCGTACGATGGATGGTCGAACGGACTGCGTCAGCAGCTCCGAAATATCAATTTTAGGCTAGGTAGACTTTTAGTTCGGGTCCCGGTGCACCCGAGCTCATGTCGACCTATTGGTTGGAAAGTTGGAAAATTAGAAATATGGGTGTGGGACCCACATTTGATCGAAACGACCTCGGATGAAAAATTCGACTTTGCTAGCAGATCCATAATGTCAATTTTAGGGTGTTAACATATTTGATATGATTTTACGGGTTTTAAATCTTATTTCGACCCTCGATTTGGAATATTATAATTTCGGAATTCGGGGGTCAACTTTATGAAAACGACGTTTTTTGAAAAATCTGATATTACCAACGTGTCCGGAACGTCAAATTTAGTATGATTGCATAGTTATTTTGCATAAATCGGACTTCAAATTAATCTCAGGCAACCCGTCGAAGTCCGGAGTGGACTTTAAAATAAAAAAAACTGCAGCTTTTTTGGTTTTCAGTGCACATTTTCTGCACTTATAAATAATTTTGAGTCCATTTTGCTCATTTTTCATCTTGCCTCTTGAGAGGTAAACCCTAAATAGTTTGGAAGCTTAAAAGTGAAGCTTGTGGAAGCTAGATTAACACCTTTTTCTTGGTTTTATTACGGATTAAAGGTAAAATTCACCCTTTTCTTAGTAATTTCTTGATAAATTTTTCAAAATCTCAAAAATCTTAGGGCATGATTTTAAACTCAAATTTCACCCCTTTCACTTGAATAATATTTTTATCTTATAATTACTAGTTTTTTTATCAATTTAACCTTCAAAACAACTCCGATTCTTGATTTTAACCCGGATTTTAAAGATTTTACCCGGTAAAGCTCAAAAATAGTTTTTCTTCTATGTGAACCCTGTTTTTGACTCAATTTAACTTGGGTTATCAGCTATAGGTTCCTAAAAATATGGGGAACATTTTTTTGAAGTAAAGTTTCAATTTTGCCCTTCCTTTTCAAAAATATATTTTGGGGTTCGTTGTGACCCCGAACCAAAAGTAATCAATATGGGTGTCGTTGGTTTTATTTTGACACGTAGATTTCATATTTGATATTTTTAGTAGAGTTCAGGATTGTTCGTGAAAAGTAAGGTCGCGGGTTCAAGTGTAGCGGAACGATTTCAGCTTTCGAGGTAGGTTATGGCTTAACTCTTTCAGACTGGGTTGGGTAGTAAATGATGATAGAAAATGCACGTTAATGGTGAAAACTAATCATGAAAAATGACTATCTATGTGTTGTGCCCGTGTGGGGCCTATATGTGATATAATTATCGAAATTGAGATATTATGTGATATGTGTGACCGTGTGGGGTCCTATGTGATATTGATAGCCTTGAATACATGTGAATACTTGTATTGTGTTGTTTAATGTGGTACCATTGGTGTATTGTGATTATATTCAGACTTTATTGACATATGAGACATGTGAAAATTCATGGATGAAACAAAAATAATAAGTGATATTGGCTCATGTGATTTTGGGAATGTATCATTGTGGTTGGTTGTGGAAATATATCATGTGATTGGTTGTGGAAATACTCATTGTGATTGGTTGTGAGCATTACATCTTCATATCATACTCATTCATGAAACATTTGGTACCACCGTGGCAACATCTGACAAACACTGACACCACCTTTTTTAAATAAATATTGTAACACCTTATAAAACCCTTTTTGAGGGATATGCCAGAAAAGAGATATGAGATATGTGAATTGTATACGGTTTGACGAACCCCCCATGGGGCCTGCGTTGGGAGCCTTAGCTCCGTAGGTGTATACGGGGATTGTGCGACGATCCCGGAGGTTGTATGACGACCTCATGCATCATCATCACATACATTGCACTTACTTTATTGTGTTTATGTTGTGTTGTATTGCCTTATTGACTTGTCATCTATGTATTTGTCTTATCTTCCTTTAATTGTATTTGATGATCTTGTATCTATATGTTCTCTATTGTTCTATTTATATGTGACATACTGTATACTTGTGTTCTATATCTTGGTGTGTCGTTGTAATATATATGATATATATTAGAACTGTTAGTGCAAGCGGTGTGGGCTATCGTTGTGGGACATTTTCTGATTCCAGGTGACGTGCCCTTAGTATATATTTTGTATGCTTTATTTACTACTTTGCGTGGTTGACCTATGATACCTACTGAGTACAAGTGGACCGTACTCATGCCTACTGCGCCTTTTCGGTGCGGGTCCTAGCTCGAGTGTGCCTCAGATTTCTTGACTCAGGCGATTGTTGGAGCTTCCAAGTAGCGGTGGGATATTTATACATCTGAAGTTCACCTCTATCTTTCTAAAGTAGTTATTTCTTAATTAGTATTCAGAGACAGATATTATTTCTTTTGTGGTTATTTTTTGATGTATTTGACTCTTGGATTGTATTAGTAGTTCTTACATTATTGATACTTGGTTTTGGGCATGATTGATATCTTGGATAAGTTCTTTCCGCATTGTTATGATTACTTATATGGTCCGTCTTCGTTCTAGAAGCCTTACCTTGGGATATTTTTTTTGTCTTTTCCTCTTTTCTTATCAGTTTGGGTGATAGGCTTACTTGTCAAGGTATGCCGCGACAAGTGCCATCATGACTCTCGTTTTTGGGTCGTGAAAAATTGGTATCAGAGCAACCAGGTTTCATTGGTCTCAACGGTGTAAGGACGGGATGTCTAATAGAGTTTCGCGGATCGATACGCAGATGTCTGTATCTATCTTCAAGAGGCTATAGGACGTCTTTAGAAAACTTCCCTCATTTTATTCTTTATCGTGCAATCTTCACTCTTTCTACATCAATGGTGTAGTTTATACTACTATCAGTTGAGAGATGTTGTGAGAAATTAGTGGATGTTATTTGTCGGTTGTAGGCATGTTGATTCTCCCGAGTTGCCATAGGATTAGTTTGTTGATGCCTTTCTGGAGAGATTTGTGCCTTTCAATTTGAGAGATTGTATGCGGGACTAGTTTGATCATTTGGAGCAAGGCTCCATGATAGTTGCTAATATAAGGCACGCTTCCATGCCCTATCCAGATATTTCTATGATAGTATTTCTACCGAATTTGAGAAAATTTAATAGTTTGTGAAGGGTTTGGTTATCTCTATTCAATTGGCTACGTCTCAAATGGTTGTGCTTGGAGCTACTCTTTAGAATATTGTGGATCAATTTAAGATGACATAGGGTATTATTAGTGCATCTCAGGGAGGCGCCAAGAGGGTGCATCATTTTGGTGAGTTTAGGAGTTAGACCTCTCAAGGCAGAGATTTTAGAGTATCTCGTGGATACTATGGTATGCCAGTGAAGGTGATTTTATAGAGTTCATCTGGTGGATCTTCTAGTTCAGCAGTTTAGGGTGGCTGTTCGGGCTCAGTTGTACTTTCTCTTATTGAGATTGGTCATAGAGATTGCTATATTTGTGATGAGATTGGCTATATGGCCAAGGACTATTCTCGCTATGTGTTTAGAGCTATTCCTATTTCAGCTATGAGAGGTAGGTGTTCTACCAAAGGTGTAAGATGTAAGGATAGTAGAGCCTGTGTTGGTGGTTGTAGGGCTACTCAGCCAGTTGGTAGTCACGGATAGTGTTATGCTATACTAGCCAGACCGCAGAGGCAGAGGCTTCTGATGCTGTGATTATATGTACCTTCCTTATTTGTTTCAGATTTGTATCTGTATTGTTTGATCCCGAATCGACTTTCTTCTATGCATCTATGTATTTTACTTTGGGTTTTGATTCTGTTACTAAGCCTCTTTCCATGTCTATTCGTTTATCTACCCTGGTAGGTAATTCTTTAGTGATGGATCGGGTGCATCGATCTTGTGTTGCGACTTTTGTCGGACGTAAGACTTTAATAGACTTGCTTGTATTAGACATGATTGATTTTGATGCTATTTTGGGAATGAATTGGTTGTCTCTTTATCATGCTATCTTAGATTGTTATGCCAGGACTGTGACTTTAGCTTCGTCGGATGTGCCAAGGATAGCTTGGAAGGGTACACTTCATTCGGGTCCTAAGAGGGTCATATCTTATATTCAGGATCGTAAATTGGTTGAGAAGGTATGTTTATCTTACTTGGCCCATATTCTTTACACCAGTGTTGTTTCACCCCCTTCCTTGAATTCTGTCTGTGTTGTTCGTCAGTTTATAGATGTATTCCCTACAGACTTGCCTAGTATGCATTCGGATCTAGATATTGATTTTATTATTGATGTTGAGTCGGGCACCAAGCCCATTTTTATTCCTCCTTATGGATGGCCCCAACAGAGCTGAAGAAATTGAAGGATCAGTTACAAGAGTCGTTGGATAAGAGATTTATTCTACCTAGTATTTTACCTTGGGGTGCGCCTGTCTTATTTATGAAGAGAAAGGATGGATCTATGCGGATGCGTATTGATTATTAACAGTTGAATAAGGTGATGGTTAAGAATAAGTATCCTCTTTCTCGCATCGATGATTTATTTGATTAGCTTCAGGGTGTTGCGGTGTTTCCAAAGATTGATTTGAGGTTTGGTTATCACCAGTTAAGGATTAGAGCTTTGGATATTCTGAAAACTATTTTTCAAGCTCGATATGGTCATTATGAGTTCTTGGTCGTGTCCTTCAGGTTGATCAATGCCCTTGCCGCATTCATGGAGTTGATGAACTGGGTGTTTCGACCGTATCTTGACTCCTTTGTTATTGTATTTATCGATAATATCTTGGTTTATTCCAAGAATAAGGTTGAGCATGAGGATCATTTGTGGATTATGCTTTAGAGCTTGAGGGATAAGAAGTTGTATGTTAAGTTCTCTAAGTGAGAGTTTTGGTTGGAGTCAGTTTCTTTCTTGGATCATGTGATGACTAAGGAAGGTATTATGGTTAATCCAGCTAAGGTTGCGGCGGTTTGTGATTGGTATAGACCTACTTTGCCCATCAAGATTTGGAGTTTTATTGGCTTGGCCGGGTATTATTAGTGTTCTGTTGAGGGTTTCTCTTCCATTGCAACTCCATCGATCAAGTTGACTCAGAAGAAGAATTCCTTCCAGTGGTATGATATTGTGAGGCGAGCTTTCAAAAGCTTAAGGATTTGTTGACTTCAGCTTCTATATTGGCTTTACCCAAGGAGAGCGTGGGCTTTATTATCTTTTGTGATGCTTTAGGTGTTGGGTTAGGTGTTGTGTTGATGCAGAAGGGTAAGGTAATTGTGTATGCATCTCATCAAGATTGGAGCCTCATAAGAGGAATTATCCTACCCATGATTTGGAGTTGTGCGCAGTTCTGTTTGTCTCAAAGTTGTGGAGGCACTACTTGTATGGAGTCCGTTGTGAGATCTTCTCAGATCATCGTAGCCTTCAGTACTTCTTTACTAGTGAGATGTTTATATGAGGCAGCACCATTGGTTTGAGTTGCTTAAGGATTATGACTTGACTTTTCTCTACCATTAGGGCAAGGCTAATGTGGTTGCGGATGGCTTAAGCCGAAAGTCGACTAGCATGGGTAGCTTGGTGCATCGTTTGACTTAGGAGAGGCCGTTGTCCTTAGAGGTTGATTCTTTGGTTAACCCGATGGTTAGGCTTGATATTTCAACATCGGGGCGTGTTTTGGCATTTATGAAGGCTAGATCATTTTTGATAGAGTGGATTCGAGCTCATCAGTTTGATGGTGTTAGATTGAGGTTGATTCGAGATAAGATATTGAGTGGGGAGGTTAGGGAAGCCTCACCTAATTCAGATAGTGTTTTGAGGATTGGGGGCTGAGTTTGTGTGCCGGGAGTGGTGATTGGATTAGGTTGATCTTGGAGGAGGCCCATTGTTCCAGATATTCCATCCATCCAAGTTTGACTAAGATGTATAGTGATTTGAGACAACACTACTTGTGGGGTGGTATGAGGCGTGATATAACGGATTTTGTGGCTCGTTGCCTATGTTGTCCGCAGGTGAAGGCCAAGTATATTAGACCTGGTGGTTTTCTTTAGACTTACCATTCCCGAATAAAAGTGGGAATAAATCACTATGGACTTCGTGACTGGGTTGCCTCGTACTTCTCTTGGTTCTGACATTGTTTGGGTCATCATGGATCGATTGACCAAGTCAGCTAATTTTATTTTGGTTCAGGTCTTATTCAGTGCTGAGAGGTTAGCCCATATATTCATTCATGAGATTATGCGTCTACATAGTGCATCGGTGTCCATTATTTTAGATCAAGGTTTTGTGTTCACATCTCATTTTTGGAAGACTTTTCAGGATGAGTTGGGTACACAGGTTGATCTTAGCACAACGTTTCACCCCCAGACTGATGGCCAGTCAGAGCGGACTATCCAAGTTTTGAAAGATATGTTTTACGCGTGCGTGATGAATTTTGGTGGCCAGTGGGAGCAACATTTGGCTTTAGCAGAGTTTGCATATAGTAATAGCTACCACTCTAGTATTGATATGGCTCTTTTTAAGACGTTATATGGGAGCGTTGTCACTCCCCAGTGGGTTGGTTTGATGTTTCAAAGAAGATACCTCGAGGTGCAGACTTGCTTCGTGAGTCGTTGGATAGAGTCCGGGTCATTCAGGATAGACTTAGAGCGATTCAGAGTAGGCAGAAGTGTTATGTTGATCGTAGACTTCGTGCCTTGAGATTTAGTGTAGGTGATCATGTTTTCCTTTGAGTTTCACTCATAAAGGGTATGATGAGGTTTGGGAAGAGGGGCAAGCTTAGCCCCAGGTATATTGGTCCATTTGAGATTCTTCGGACTGTTGGTGATGTGGATTATGAGTTTGTTTTTCCCCTTGATCTATCAGTTGTTCATCTAGTTTTCATATGTCTATGCTTCGTTGCTATATTCTTGATGAGTCTCATGTCATTTGTTGGGATTCAATTCGGTTAGATGAGCGGTTGTCCTTTATTTAGGAGCCAGTTTCCATTTTGGCTAGGAATGTTAGGCAGTTGCACTCTAGAGTGATCCTTATGGTTCAGGTCCAGTGGCAACATCGACCTGTAGATGAGGCTACTTGGGAGGTTGAGTCTGATATGCGTAGTTCCTATCCCCAGTTTTTCATTGATTCAGGTATTTCCTTGCCTTAGTTCGAGGACGAACTAGATTTTTAGTGGTGGATGATGTAACGACCTAAAAATTTGATGAAATATGTGAAATTTGTGATTTTATGTGATTTGACTATTTTACCCCTCCTCGCAGTTGGATTATGATATTTTTGAGGTGTGGGAGTGATTGACATAATTTTTGATGCATTTTGGTATCATTTATGTAATATTGTGGTTTTTGATGGCTTGAGAGCCTTATTTTGGACTTATATGGATATATTTTAAATTGTGCAACAAATGACCGAATGGACTGCGCCAGCAGTTCTGGAATATCGATTTTAGGCTAGGTAGACCTTTGGTTCGGGTCCCGGTGCACCCGAACTCATTTCGACCTATTGGTTGGACAGTTGGAAATATGGGTGTGGGATCCACATTTGATCAAAACGATCTCGGATGGAAAATCTGACATCGCCAACAGATCCAGAATGTTGATTTTAGGATGTTAGCATATTTGGTATGATTTTACGGGTTTTAAATCTCATTTCGACCTTCAATTTGAAAAATTATAACTTCGGATTTTGGGGATCAACTTAATGAAAACGATGTTTTTTGGAAAATTTGATATCGCCAACGCGTTCGAAGCGTTAAATTTAGTGTGGTTGCATAGTTCGTTTGCATAAATCGAACTTTAAACTAATCCCAGGCACCTTGTCGAAGTCCGAAGTGGACTTTAAAACAAAAAAAAAGTAGTTTTTCTGGTTATTTCAGTGCACATTTTCTGTACTTATAAATAATTTTGGGTCCATTTTGCTTATTTTTCATCTTGCGATGTAAACTCTAAATAGTTTGGGATCATAAAAGTGAAGCTTGTGGGAGCTTGGGAAGCTAGATTAACACCTTTTACGGATTAAAGTTAAGAATTCACCATTTTCTTTGTAATTTCTTGATAATTTTCTCTAAACCCCAAAAATCGTAAGACATGGTTTTAAACCCAAATTTCACCCCTTTCACTTGAATAATACTTTTATGTTATAATTACTAGTTTTTTTTTTAATCAATTTAGCCTTCGAAACAACTCCGATTCTTAATTTTAACCCGAATTTCAAAGATTTTACCCGGTAAATCTCAAAAATGGTTTTTCTTCTATTTGAACCCCGTTTTTTACTCGATTTAACTTGGGTTTTCAGATGTAGGTTCCTAAAAATATGGAAAACATATTTTTGAAGTAAAGTTCCGATTTTGTCCTTATTTTTTGGAAACCTATTTTGGTTGTCCGTTTTGATCCCGAACCAAAAGTAGTCAATATGGGTGTCGTTGACTTAGTATTGACGCGTAGATTTCATATTTGATGTTTTTATTAGAGTTTGAGATTGTTCATGAAAAGTAAGGTCGCGGGTTCAAGTGTAGCAGATCGAATTCGGCTTTCGAGGTAGGTTATGACTTAACTCTTTCAGACTGGGTTGGGTAGTAAATGATGATACAAAATGTAAGTTAAGGGTGGAAACTAATCTTGAAAAATGACTATCTATGTGTTGTGCCCGTGTGGGGACGTATATGTGATGTAATTGTTGAAATTGAGATATTATGTGATATGTTTGACCGTGTGGGGTCCTATGTGATATTGATAGCTTTCAATACATGTGAATAATTGTATTGTGTTGTTTAATGTAGTACCATTGGTGTATTGTGATTATATTCAAACTTTATTGGCATATGAGACATGTGGAAATTCATGGATGAAACGAAAATAATAAGTGATATTGGCTCATGTGGTTTTGGGAATGTATCATTGTGGTTGGTTGTGGAAATATATCATGTGATTGGTTGTGGAAATACTCATTGTGATTGGTTGTGAGCATTACATCTTTATATCATACTCATTCATGAAACATTGGTACCACCGTGGCAACATCTGACAAACACTGGCTATACCCTTTTAAATAAATATTGTAACACCTTATAAAAATCCTTTTCGAGAGATATGCCGGAAAGGAGATATGAGATATATGCCGAAAAGGAGATATGAGATATGTGGATTGTATATGGGTTGCTGAACCCCCCATAGGTCCTGCGTTGGGAGTCTTAGCTCCGTAGGTGTATATGGGGATTGTGCAACGATCTCGGAGGTTGTGCAATGACCTCATGCATCATCGTCATCATCATCACATACATTGCACTTACTTTATTGTGTTTATGTTGTGTTGTATTGCCTTATTGACTTGTCATCTATGTATTTGTCTTATCTTCCTTTAATTGTATTTGTTGATCTTGTATCTACATGTTCTCTATTGTTCTATTTATATGTGACATACTGTATACTTGTGTTCTATATCTTGGTGTGTCATTGTAATATGTATGATATGTATTAGAACTGTTAGTGCAAGCGGTGTGGGCTATCGTTGTGGGACATTTTGTGATTGCAGGTGACGTACCCTTAGTGTATATTTTGTATGCTTTATTTACTACTTTGCTTGGTCGGCCTTTGATAGATAGTGAGTACGAGTGGACCGTACTCATACCTAATGCGCCCTTTCGGTGCAGGTCTTAGCTTGAGTGTGCCTCATATTTCTTAACTCGGATGATTGTTGGAGCTTCCAAGGTAGCGGTGGGATATTTATGCGTCCGAAGTTCACCTCTATCTTTCTAAAGTAGTTATGTCTTTATTAGTATTTGAAGACAGATATTATTCTTTTATGGTTATTTGTTTGATGTATTTGACTCTTGGATTGTATTAGTAGTTCTTACACTATTGACACCTGGTTTTGGGCATGATTGGTATCTTGGATAAGTTCTTTCCGCATTGTTATGATTACTTATATGGTTCGACTTCGTTCTAGAAGCCTTACCTTGGAATTTTTTTGTCTTTTCCTCTTTTTTTATCAGTTTGGGTGATAGGCTTACATCATGACCCTCGTTTTTGGGTCGTGACAAACCACATGACTTATAACAAGAGTTTGTTTAAAGAATTAAAGCCTACTTAAATATCCAAAGTTAGGATCAGAAATGGTGACCAAAATTCCTGTTGAAGGAATAGGAATTATTGTCATCAAAACAAGTTCAAGTAATAAAACAATTTCAAATGTTCTTTATGTAATACCTGATATTGATCAAAATTTATTGAGTATTTGTCAGTTGGTAAAAAAAGGATTCCTTTGAGGATAAACATTGTTTCATCAATGTTAGTGTTGGAAAAGAAATTTTAAACATTAAGATGAGAGGTAAACATTTCTCATTTGATCCATTTGAAGATGTTTCTGTAGAACATCAAAAAGATCATAGGCTAAAAAAATTAGAAGATGATCCTCTAATTGAAAAAGTACAAGCAATAGGTGAACCTCCTAGGTTTAAAGTAGATTTCTATATTCCTAAAGGAATTGAAGTTAAGGAGGAGTTATTTACGTTTCAGAAAAATAAAACATGTAAGTTTAATTTCAAGATGCAAACGAAGAAGGAAGACATGCCAAAAGGATTTAGTAGTCAAGGGTTGCATTCAATACGAGAAGTAAATTTAGTTCACTACAAGCCAAAAGATGAATCTGCGGATTTATTCACAATGTCACTTTCGGTTATCAAGTGTGGATATCTCAAGACAGAAGATCAAAATTTTGCAGTTCCTAAAGCAAGGAGGAGTGTTAAAAATTATTTTAAGGAATAATACACATAATTTATTTTTTGTTTTTCTCTAAATTTTTTACATACAACTCCTAGTCAAATTGGGATTCCTATTTTTGGTAGGAAACAAATTAGTTAATAGTTTTGGTATCAAATAGATTTTCTTTTATGGTAAGTTTAATCTTTTTTTAGTTGTAATAACACTATTTAAGGAGGAGTTGATAATCAATAAAATATGTAGCTTTACAAAATAAAAACTCTCCACATTCTTCTGTAACTCATCTCTATTAAAACCAACAATGTTGTTGCTAGTAGTTGTGCTATGCATAGTGTCTTCTTCTTGGAGTTTTGATAATGCTTGTTGTTTCGGATAGACTGAGTGTAGTATTATACTATTATTGTGTGGTAGTATGACTTATTTCTATTATTTTTTATTATTTTATTGCTATATATTACTCCCCCTGTTTTAAAAAGAATGACTTACTTTGACTTGACACAAAGGTTAAGAAAATAAAGAAGACTTTTGAATCTTGTGGCCTTAAATTAAAGTTGTGTCAAATGTACCAAAATACCCTTTAATCTTGTGGTCCTAAACATGCCATGTGAAAAAATAAAATTAAAGTATTGCTAAAAAAGAAAAGGGGTTATTTTTTTAAACGGACTAAAAGAAAAAGTAGATCATTCTTGTTATAAATGTATTTACATTATAGTGAATATCTATCAAGATCTACTTTGATATCTATTAGGATTTGAAGCATCTGTCTTTTACTCAGACTAGGAGTAAATTTTTCCTATAAATAGAGGGGTTTTGTTCATTGTATTTACAATCTGATGACCCCTCAAGAATCCCTCAAGAGAAGAAATAAGAATCACTCTCTCTATTCTCTCTACTCTTCTTCTTTATTCTTTATTATTTTATAACACGTTTTCAGCACGAGACTCTGCCAAACAAGGTGAGATTATAAATCTGAAGGATTTCAAGGTTAATAATTCTTTATTTATTTTTCTTTTTCTACTACTAATATAATTATTATTGGATTTGAGAAAAAATAATTGGTTTGAAATCATTTATATTTTAAATTTATTCCTCAAGAACAGTATTATCAAAAAGAATAATAATATGTTGGATTCAAGTCCTATCGATTCATGCCTAAGACGCCTTTATATGGATCAAATATTAAGTTTGAATCTCAATACACCATATTGATAATATTGTGATGGCTGAGGCAAAATAATGGGTGTTTGATGAAAAATCATGAAATTCGACCCATTAAATATGCTCCATTCCATGAAGTGAATGTGGTAGCAATATATGATAAGTCTGAAATATGACAACTTACTTCATTCTTTAGGTGTATATGGTAGCAATGCATAATATGTCTGAAAGAAGACAAGTGATTGAATGCACGAATATACGCGTGGAGGGACAATATGATAATGATCATCAAAAGTGATGATATTTTCATACGCTTATATGATTATAATATATGCTAGAGAAAAATTCTCTACATCATATGTATGCCTCGATTTTCTTCTGAAGTAGCAAAATCTTGAAAGAGGTTATAAGCTATTATAATTTGATAGGCTTAAGGCACGATTATATTTCATTCCTTGGGAATGAGAAACTTATTAATGCAAACGTGCACTTGATTGTGATTGTATCACAACTCACCTCCGAAAGAGGTTGAATAATTTTGAAATCTACTTCTAAAGTAGTAAATCTAAAATTTATTCATGTAATAGTAAATCTGAAATTTACTAAAGAACAAGTACATGTCATGGTAAACTTGGAGTTTACTAGAATAAAAGTTCATAAATTGATATGAACGATTGTGACATCTTGAAGATGTGCATGTATTGAAGAACTAGAAGATTCTTCAAGAATTGTTTATGTCGTTTGTTCTCATGACAAGTTGGTTGGACCAACTAATATTGGGATTGGATCCCTTCAAATCTGAAAAATATAAAAGGTGAATAAGGGACCGTTCACCTATCATGTAATATGTTAAAAAGATACATCAATAAGATGATCACATGTACATTTATGGTCAACCTACATTTGACATTCATAAAGTTACTTGTTCAATATAAATTGAGCATAATTTTCAGATTCTGTAATCAAGATAATTCATCTTGATGATGATGGTTTAGCATTGAATATCTTCGATAAATATCTAAACCATTGTTAATGAGAACAAAACTTAATGTATTGGTATGAAATATGATATATTGCAATAACATTTCTATGCATTAGACCAATAAATTATGATTATTTCTTCCCCCTCAATTGGTTCAAGGTTGGAAACCAATTATTCCATCTAATAATTTTGATGTGCGGTATACGATTAATGAATATACCATAATGCACAATGATGGATTCCTCAAAGAAGTAGAGGATGTATGTAAGTTTTCCTAACATAAGGGGGAGATTATAAACGCTATAAAATATGTTAGGAATTATCATCATATCCTCATCCAAAAGATAATTTAAGTCAAATGCTGAAAGCATCTCATATTAAGCACAAATGCTCTTATTTTGTGCTCCTAAAGGACAAAGTCTATGTATGCGTGAAGCGTGGTAGACTGATCGGTTCCAAATGAACTAGTCCTTGAAAAATAAGGAGCAAATAATTATAATAAGAAGGCAGTGAGCTCTTGAAGAACCTACGACATAACACTTCATGAAATCTTATGAGAGGTTTATGTACCTGAAAATAATAAAGTGATGACATCTCAAATGTTATGTCACATTGTGAACCAATACAAAATGATATATCATCAATATCTTTGACACAATATTGATGCAATATTGTGAAAGATTACGAGGATCTGAATTCTACGTTTATTTAAGCATGCTGACGTAGAAACATTTATCAAGTGATATGAAATGATGCATTTTGGTAAGCGTAAAACTTATTTGATTTGCAGTCCAGACACTTGAAGATGTCACTCATGAAATGTTGAATATTGTCACTTGACAAAACTTATGTGAAAACTTGTAAGGATTCAAACTGCTTGAAGCATCTAAAAGTTTCTGGGAAATTTATTTATAATCCTTATATTGTATAAGCTTATTGCTTGAACATCATTGGAACTCTTGGAGAGTTTTCAAAGCAATAAATTATTTGCTGAAATTCAAAATATATCGAATTGGATTAGTTATGAAGTACCATATCTTAGTGCAATTGATGCACTCATGTACCTTGCAAATACTACAAGGCATAGCCTTTTCAGTCAATTTGTTAGCAAGGTATATTTCTGCTCCTACTATGAGACATCAAAATGGGATAAAACACGTGAACTTGTTTTATTCTAAAGATTGCAGTCTCGATCTTATTGGTCATACTGATGTTGGGTACTTATTTGACCCGCATAAAACTCGGTCTCAAATAGGCTATGTGTTCATATGTGGTGGTACTGCCATATCTTGGATATATACAAAGCAGTCTAGCGTAGTCACTTTATCGAATCATGCTGAGATAATAGTTATTTATGAAGCAAGCCGAGAATGTGTATGGTTGAGGTCCATGATACATCTTATTCGAGAAAAATGTGGTGTGAAATATGACAATCTACCCACAATTTTATACAGAGATAGTTTAGCATACATAGCACATCTTAAGGGAGGATTCATAAATGGAGATAGAACGAAGAACATTTTGCCAAAGCTTTTCTACATACATGAGCTACAAAAGAATGATGATATTAACGTGCAACAGATTCATTCAACTGACAATGTAACTGATTTATTCACCAAATCTTCTCCAATTGCAACTTTCAAGAAGATGCTGCACAAGATCGAGATGCAAAGGTCAAGGATGTTCTCATTAGGGGGAGTTAATACGCACTGTACTCTTTTTTCCTTACGAGGTTTTGTCCCATTGGGTTTTCCTTGTAAGGTTTTTAATGAGGCAGCCGAAATGCATATTATTAGAGATGTGTACTCTTTTTTCTTTACTAGATTTTTTTTCTACTGGATTTTTTCTAGTAAGGTTTTAACGAGGTACATTATCTACTAATTAGACATTCAAGGGAGAGTGTTATAAATGTATTTACATTATAGTGAATATCTATCAAGATCTACTTTGATATCTATTAGGATTTGAAACATACGTCTTTTACTCAGACTAGGAGTAAATTTCCCTATAAATCGAGGAGTTTTGTTCATTGTATTTACAATCTTAAGATCTCTTATCCCTCAAGAGAAGAAATAAGAATCACTCTCGCTATTCTCTCTACTCTTCTTTTTTATTCTTTATTATTTTATAACAATTCTTTTTTTAAACGAAGGGAGTACTTTTTATTCTTATACCATGTCTTTTTTGTAAACTATTTTTTTATCGTAAACTAAAAAACCTATAAAAAATACTTATCTCATCTCTGAAAAGTATCACCAAATGTCCAGGTCACTCCCATATAATCATACTACAATCTAACAATACCTTTTCTCATCCATAAACTATATATCTTGATAAGATGATAAGACACGTGGCACGAATCCCACTCATCTCCATCTCCATGCATCACACAAAAACTACAACACTCTCTCTTACCCAAAAATTTCTCCTTTCTCTCCAAATATACCAAAAAAAAAAAAAAACAAATGGCTTCTTCTCCAACCCTAATCACCCCATGCACCTCAACCCCCAAACCCCTCCTCCCCCCTACCCGATCAAAGCTCACCACCACCACTACTACCACCGCCGCCGCCGCCGCCACCACACGCCGCCGTGAACTCCTCTCCCTGGCCACCGGATTCCTCCTCACTCCGGCACTCCTCCTTCCCTCCACGCCAGCATTCGCCGCCACGGACGACGAATACGTAAAGGAAACATCGGATGTGATTCAAAAGGTAAGATCAACTCTCAACATGGATAAAACCGATCCAAAAATAGCGGATTCAGTAGCTGAGTTAAGAGAAACTTCGAATTACTGGGTAGCAAAATACAGAAGAGAGAAAGCTTTATTGGGCCGGGCTTCATTCAGGGATATATACTCGGCCCTTAATGCTGTTTCGGGCCATTATGTTAGTTTCGGGCCTACTACGCCAATTCCAGCTAAGAGAAAGCAGAGGATTTTGGAAGAAATGGATACTGCTGAGAAGGCTCTACAGAGAGGAAGATAAAACTTTTGTGTACATGTTTGCTAATATTTTTTGGTATGATGATTTAAAGTTTCTATATTTATTTTTCTGACTACGAAAATGAAATTATAATGATGAGGGAGTTGGATTTCAAGTCTTATTAGTATTTTCTTTATGTTAATGATAAAACCTCATGTCGTTACATAGTAATCGCTCCGTCGGATTTTAGTGGAACACATTTTATTTTACACAATTAAGAAATCATAAATTGAATAACGAATTTTACTATTTTACCTTTTATCCATATTAATGATATACATTGAATAAAAAATGGACAATAAAATTGTAATTATTCACATTTAATGTATACT
The DNA here is from genome assembly GCF_002878395.1 of Capsicum annuum. NCBI lineage: Eukaryota > Viridiplantae > Streptophyta > Magnoliopsida > Solanales > Solanaceae > Capsicum > Capsicum annuum. The sequence continues at coordinate 203,674,100 of NC_061117.1, forward strand.
ATTATTAGTTACAGTGGTAAAATAGAAAAAAATAATTAATTCTATTCCGATTTAGTATATGATCATCTAATATAAAACATTTATTTTTAGTAAGATAATCAATTAAAATGAAACGAGACCGAAGAATAATGAAACAATAATGAAAATAGTTGTAGAATGCAAGTTAAGTTGTTAGTAATTAGTATTAAACTAAGTAAGAAGTTCAAGTTTAGGAAATATTCTTAGTTTGTGCTCGATAGAATACAAGTTAGGCTTTATGCTTATATATTCTAGCTTGCATTGTGTTTGGTACGTCTTTTGAACTAGTGTTTATTTGATCACTTTTTAGTTATGTAATTGAGAAACAGACATAGTAGAATTTCAAATTTGTTATAAAATAAAATAACGGAAGAAACTAAAAAAACAAATTGTGAGACTTTTTTATTATGTATTGTTCTGCGTACAAAGTGAAAGTAACCACATGCCTTATATAGTCAATTCTGCCTACACTATAATCAATTAGAATTGATTATTTTTGCACAATGTTGAAAAAGGTGAAAGACGTCCACACTGTTGAAAAAGGTGGAAGACACCCACACTAATCTAATTTTTTAACACTCCCCCTTAAATGTCTAACCCAAAATAAAAAGAAACTCTAATATTATACTCCCTTCGTTTAAAAAAGAATGACCTACTTTGACTTAGCACAAAGTTTTAAAAAATAAAGAAAACTTTTGAATCTTGTGGCCTTAAATTAAAGTTGTATCAAATATACCAAAATGCTCTTTAATCTTGTGGTCCTAAACATACCATGTAAAAAGTTGAAATTAAAGTATTGTAAAAAAAAAAAGAAATGTGTCATTCTTTTTTAAACGGATTAAAAAGGAAAGTAGGTCATTCTTTTTTAAACGGAGGGAGTACATTTTTTTAACTGCCTCATTAAAAACCTTATCAAGGAAAACTCAATGGGACAAAATCTTGATTAAAAAAAAAGAGTGCAGTGTGTATTTACTCCTCCTGATTAAAACATCACTTAACATCTCGGAGATGTCGCATCTCAATATTGTATATTATCTTCTCAAACGTTGAGGTTGACAATCCTTTGGTGAATAAGTCTGCTAAATTGTCACTTGAATGAACCTGTCGCACGTCGATATCACCATTATTTTGGAGTTCATATGTGTAGAAAAGTTTTGACGAAATGTGCTTCGTTCTATCTCCTCTTATGAATCTACCCTTTAGTTGCGCTATGCATGCTCCATTATCTTCATATAAAATCGTGGGTACTTTGTTGTATTCCAGAGCACATTTTTCTCTAATAAGATGTATCATGGATTTCAACCACACACATTCTCGGCTTGTTTCATGAATAGCTATTATCTCCACATGGTTTGATGAAGTGGCCACAATAGACTGCTTTGTAGATCTCCAAGATATGATAGTACCCACATATGGATACATAGTATATTTGAGATCGAGCTTTACGTGGATCAGATAAATATCCTGCATCAGCACAATCAACAAGATCGGGACTGCAATCTTTAGCATAAAATAAGCCCATATTGGTAGTCCCTTTTAGATACCACAATATGTGTTTGATTCCATTCCAATGCCTCTTCGTAGGAGCAGAACTATACCTTGATAACAAATTAGCAGAAAAGGCTATATCAGCCTTTGTAGAGTTAGCAAGATACATTAGTGCACCGATTGCACTAAGGTACGGTACTTCAGGACCAAGAATTTCCTCATTCTTTTCTTGAGGTCAAAATGGATCCTTAATCACATCAAGTGATCAAACAACCATTGGAGTACTTAATGGATGTGCTCCATTCATATAAAATCTTTTCATAACTTTTTCTGTATAGGTAGATTGATGGATAAAGATACCATTTGTCAAATGTTCAATCTGCAAATCAAGACATAATCTGTCCTTCTAAGATCTTTCATCTCAAATTTCTTCCTTAAATAATCAATTGCCTTTTGAAGTTCTATTGGAGTTCCAATAAGATTTATTTCATCAACATAAACGGTAAGTACAACAAACTCCAATATTGTTTTCTTTATAAAAACACATGGGCAAATTTCATTATTTATATAACCTTCTTTAGATAAATACTTATTAAGGCGGTTATACCACATACGTCCAGACTGCTTCAAACCATATAATGATCTCTCCAATTTAATTGAATACATTTTTCGAGATGCCTTATGCATTTTATATTCTTGAAAAATTTTCATATATATCTCATTATTAAGTGATTCATAAAGATAGGCTGTAACCACATCCCTCAAATGCATTTCAAGCCTCTCATGAAAAGTGAAACTAATGAGATAACATAATGTTATTTCGTCCATAACTGGTGCGTATGTCTCTTCATAATCGACAGCAGGCCTTTGTGAAATTTTTTGTGCAATAAAGGTGTGCCTTATATGGTTGTATTTTATTTTTCTCATTTTTTTACGCACAAAGACTCATTTATAGCCAACAGGTTTAATACCATTGGGTGTTTGAACAATAAGTCCAAAAACTTCACGTTTGACAAGTGAATTCAACTCACATTGAATTGCTTCTTGCCATTTTGGTCAATCATTTCTTTGTCGACATTCCGCGATCGACTGAGGTTTGAGGTCCTCGTTATCTTACATGATTTTTGTTGCAACATTATATGCAAATACATAGTCCACCACTATTTTGATCGATTCAAATTAGTTTCACCATCACTTGTATTTATGGATAATTCCTCATTTTCTTGAGGTTCGGACTCATTGATTCCTTTAGGGGTATCAAAATTGTTCAAATCTTGAACTTTCATATGAGATTCTTTCGTAGTGTCATCTTGACCATTTATTTTTCTTTTTCTAGAATTTCTATCCTTAAAATCAGCTAGTCTACCACGCTTCAAGCGTGCTTTGGACTCATTAGTCACGTCACTAGTAGATGGTCCTACATGAACCTCAATTCGTATTGGGACATTCATTGCAGGAATATATGATTTTACAATCCTTTTTAAATCTGTAAATGTGTCTGGCATTTGATTTGTAATTTTCTGCAAGTGAATTATCTTTTGTACCTCTTGCTCACAAATAGAAGCATGTGGATCAAGATGAGACAGTGACGAATTTTTCACAAAATTTCTCTTTTGATCACATTATTTTCTTCCCCTAATTTGGGAAAAACATTCTCACCAAACCAATAATCTGCAAATTGAGCAGTAAACATATCTCCAGCCAATGGTTCAAGGTAGCGACTAATAGAGGTAATTCAAAACTAACATATGTTCCTAACCTTCTTTGGGGGTCCATCTTAGAGCATTATGGTGGTGCTACAGGCACATACACAGTATATTTAAAATTTCTCAAATGAGATATATTAGGCTCTTGACCCAAAATTAACTGTAACGGAGAAAATTTATGATAACTTATCGGCCTGAGACGAACAAGTGTTGCAACATGCAAATTAGCATGACCCCAAATAGAGGTGGGCAACTTAGTTTTCATAAGAAATGGTCTTGCTATCAATTACAAATGTTTAATTAATGACTCAGCAAGACCATTTTGAGTGTGAACATGAGCTACAAGATGTTCAACTTTTATTCCAATTGATAAAAAATAATCATTGAATACTTGGGATAAAAACTCTGCAGCATTATCAAGGCGAATAGACTTCATCTGATTATCAGGAAACTGTGTTCGTAATTGTATTATTTGTGTCAAATTTTGCAAATGTCAAGTTGAGAGATGACAATAGGCACACATAGGACCCTCTAAGAAAAACATATATTAACACCATGAAATATCGAAACGACCCACAAGGTGGGTGAATAGGTACACAAATATCCCCTTGTATAATTCTAAGAACGCAGGGGATTCAATTCCAACTTTATTTGGTGATGGCCTCACAATTAACTTGCCTTGATAACAGGCAATACAAGAAAATTCATTATTTGAAAGAACTTTCATGTTCTTTAATGTATGCCCATTTGAATTTTCTATAATTCGTCGTCTTATCATTATAGATCCAGGATGTCCCAATTGATCGTGCCAAAGTTCAAAAATATTAAAATTAGTAAACTTTGGGTTTACTATATAATGTGCCTCAATCGCACTAATTTTTGTTCAATACAAGCAAGAAGATAAAGCAGAAAACTTTTCTATAAAACATGTCTGTCCGGAGACGTTCTTGGTAATACCAAGATATTCATGATTCAACTTATTCATTGTCTTTATATGATATCTATTTTCACGGATATCTTTAAAATTCAACAAGTTTCTCCGAGACCTAGGAGAAAACATAGCATTATTTATGATGAGTTTAGATCCCTTAGGTAAAATTATAATGGCTCTTCCGAAACCTTCAATCAAATTAGTACTACCAGAAATCGTAGTAATATTTAAATGAGAAAAATATTTCTCATTTTTAAATGTTGTGTGTATTGTACCAGAATCAATTAAACAGATATCTTCATAATTGCATAACTTGCTTTAAAAATTGTTCATATCTTCAAATAAAATGACATACAAAAATTAAATATATATTAATGATGGACAAACTACAAAGTCAACACTAAGTAGTATAATAAATTCGAACAATTAAATAAGTGATGTTCACTTTTATGTTAAGTATTAATAGAAAGTCACAAGTACTAAGATTCCTTTTTTTCACGTACTTGTTGAGAAAACAATAATAATAGTTAGTTCATGTTAAAGAAAACTTATAAGTAATTTGATTTAATATTTCTTACTAAACATAATCCAGTGAACTATATTTTATGATGTCCAAATATGCAAGAATTAAAACAATAAGATAACGAACAATTTTTTCGTAAGAAGATAATACATTGCAATATTAAAATGTGATAGGAACAAACGAAAAATAAATTACGTCACGTCCACGATAACGTCCACGTCCATAGCCAGATCCGTGATCCTTTCTAAGCCTAGCATGGTGGGCGTAGACCTCATTCACTTCAGGAAATGGTGTAGATCCATTAGGTCGAAGCTCGTGATTTTCATTAATAAATCATTATTTTGTTCAGCCACAAGAAGGTGAGAACTTAGTTCAGAATATTTCTTGAAACCTTTCTCTCGATATTGCTGCTTCAAGAGCAAATTCGAGGTATGAAAGGTGGAGAGTGTCTTTTCCATCATATCAACATCAATAATAATCTCTCCACATAATTTCAACTGAGAAAATTTTTTGAACATGACAGAATTATACTCATGAACAGATTTATGTCTTGAAATCTCAGATGCATCTAATCATATCGTGTTTTTGGATGTATGACTATTTTTAGGTGGTCATACCTTTCTTTTAGGTTATTCTACAAAACAAGTGGATCCTTAACAATAAGATATTCAATTTTTAAAATTTCGTCAATATGATGACGCAAAAATATCATGGCCTTAACACGATCTTGATTTGATTCTTTATTTTCTTTTTAATGGTGTCTCCAAGATTCATAGCATCCAAATGGATTTCAGCATCCAATATCCATGAAAGGTAGTTCTTGTCCGAGCTTTGAAGGACAACAAATTCAAATTTTGTAAGATTAGACATATTAAAAGAAAGAGAAAAATAATACCTTAGCCTTCAAATTTTGAAATAGCAGAGTCTCATGCTGATAACGTGTTATAAAATAAAATAACGAAAGAAACTAAGAAACATATTGCAAGACTTCTTTATTATGTATTGTTCTGTGTACAAAGTGAAAGTAACTCATAGGCAAATTCTGTCTACACTATAACCAATTAGAATTGGTTATTTTTGCACAATGTTGAAAAAGGTGGAAGACGTCCATACTGTTGAAAAAGGTGGAAGACATCCATACTAACCTTATTTCTTAACAAAATTCATACAAAACTTAGTTGTGAATTTCATGACTAACGACAAGTGAACAACTATTTAATTCTTAGCTACCGCTAACATACTATTTAATGTTTAGCCAATTATTCTGGGTCCAACTTCAAGCAATTAGAGAAGAAGGAATAAGCAAGGAGAGTGAGAAAGCAATATTAGCAATTAGAGGATAAGAAGGAATAAGGAGAAGGGGAAAATGTCAAATCTAATAGTAGTAAAATCAATTTAATGTAATTTTCTAACAGTTTGGTGACTGAATCTTTTAAATGGCTATCCGTGCACTTTTAGAAATTTTCACCTTTATTGATACATCTGTTTATTTCAATAGCAACTTATAGTCCTTTTAGAAAACAGTCTAAAGAACTCTTTTGAGCAAACTAAAAATATTTATGAGAAAATGATATACCACAGTCTGAAATTTTATATTTATTTGCAATGTTGTAAATTTTATCGGGTAGAGAGGTTGTTTACGATTGACCCTCAGTTATCCTTCTCCTTCATTCCAAACATATGGCCAACAATAGAAAGTGAGAGTGATCTTAAGAAGCCCAATATGTGAAGCACATGAAAACCCATTTTAGCCCAATCCAGTTTTGGGTATGGCATTTTTAAGGGAAAAAAACATTGTTTAACCTTTTTTTTAAAAAAATAGCCCAAGTTTGAGCATATGGACAAAAAATGTCCAGTCAGAAAAAAGAAGTATAAATAACATAAATATCAACCCTTTTGGAAGTAATTATACTTTCTCCCACTTTTTTAATTACTTTACTCTCTTTCCCTATTAATATACATAACATAGCTGACATATACATAGCATTCTGTGTATATGTTGGGATTTTTGTAATATGTTTAGGGAATTGGAATTTTTTGTAATATTGGAAACAAAAATTGTGTATTTGTGTAATTTTTAGAAAAAAGAATCTCACTTTATGGCCATTTCCTAGTCTTTCTCCATTTGGGTCACTTTGAACCGTGTAGTTCAGATACAGTTCATATACAATATTGATATAATCTTCAACTTGGGTCATTCAGCCCTTTTAAAAATATTTCAGATTTTTTTTTGCTACAAAATTTTTAACTAAAAAATATTCTGCTTTTTTTTTATTGTTTAAAAATAAAAATTAAATATAATTATATAAAAATAGTATAATTGTTATATAGAATATGTATCCATATAAGATATATGTATAAAATATATAGAAATGTATAAACATTATATAAGTATAGTATAAAATGTGAAAAAAAAGTACAATTATTGTATAAATTGTATATCAAAACTGTATAATTTTCGTATAGAATATTTATATGTATAAGATATGTATAGAAATTATATAGAAGGTGTGTAGAAACGGTATAGAATAAGCCAACAAATTGAAATGGCTAGAAAGTAAAATTTAAATTCCATGATCATTTTCATAAAAATAATTTAATTTGAATTGTCGTTTATATTCTTTCCCCCATTTCTAAGGCTCTGTTGAATTAAATAATGAAAAAGGACATCCATCAGCTATTTTTTTAAAAAATGGGCATTTGATAACTTGCCAAATAAAAGCCAGTCGGCAAGCTATTATCATTTAGTAGCCATTGGGCTAGTTTGACTCTCTCCTTTCTTCTTGGGTCATTTCGGCCCATTTCTTAAAATAATTTTTTTTTAATTTTGTTTCATTCATTTAAAGATAAATGATTCATGTTTGGGCTATTTGACATGAAGTTATCAGTCGGTCCAAACAAAATCAAAAAATAATCAGTCGAGATTGTATTAATATGATATATGAATTGTATCAACATGGTGTAAGGAGTGTATGAATATGGTACAAGGATTGTATCAATATGATATAAGAAATTGTATTAATATGGTATATATACTATATAGAATGTGCATAAAAACTATGTAATAGTCGTATAATGTACATATATATGATGTGTATAGAAAATGTATCATTGTTGTATAAGATATGTATAAGTATAAGATGAGTAAAGAGCTTATATAATTATTGTATAAACCATGTATCTAAATAATTATTGCAACTAAAGATTGTATAAAATGTGCGTAGAACTATATTATTGTTGTATAGAATATAATTTCTTTTATATAATATAAATAAAAATTGTATCATTATTATATAGATTGTTTACAAGTTATAAGATGCACGTCTTTATGCTGTTAAAAAAAAAAAGAAAAAAGAAAAATATGCATGTTAGGATAATTACGTGCTAAAGTAATTGACACTAGAAATTAAACAGTAAACTAAGAAAAAGACCCCGAAAAAAAAGGAAGAAGAAGGCAGTAGCGGCCGATGAAAAGGCCGAAATGACTATCTTTGAAAATTGCCAAATCAATGACTATTTCGGTGAAAATAATTTGGGGAAAATGACATTTGTGTTCTTTCCCCTTAAAACATTTTGTTTGCCAACTCAATCCAAGAAATATATTTTTCGCTTTTATTTCCACCTCATACTATTATTATTTTGCTAGCATATCTTATTCTGCAGCTGTATTACTACGTTGTTACTTTTACTCTTACCATATTGTTGTTGGTACTTTTCTTTTACTGATATTTTCATTTGTTTTTATTTCAAATTTATCCTCAAAAACAATTTACTTTGAGCCAAGAGTCTTTTCGAAGACAATCTCTTTTCTTCATAGGATAGGGTAAAATATATGTACACCTCGAATCCCCCTCGTGGAACCACATTCGGAATGTTTTTATATTTTTGTTGTAGAAAAAGCAAGAATCTGATCAAAAGAATAATATTGTAACATCTTTGTCGTGGCATGTAATTATATGAAATGTGATTATATTGCAGTCAAGGATTCGTATCTTACTACACTAGGAAAATTATTAGCAGATGATTCCAATTCATATTGCCAGGCCAATTTTTTCTTCTTTTAAAAATAAGAAAGAACTATGTGTAGTGTGCAATTGTTTATTAATATTAAGATTCCTAATTTAGCACTTGTAAGTATCAGTGACAAGTGAAGAATTCTCTTATATATACAGTTAATGACTGAAATAGTCACTCAACTTATCACGTTTCTCTCAAAGTCATTTAACTTTATTTCTTACTTTAAAAGTCACTCAACTTAGGATTCTTCTCTCAGAAAATTACCCAACTTTAATTTTTACTTCAAAAGTCACTTATCTATGAATATTTTACTTATAAAATCACTCAATCTATTTAATTAATTAACTATTAATTAAAATTTACTAACATGAGATTTTATTTAAAATCAAAATTCTAAAAAAACTAAAAAATCATTTGAACCATATTATTACATATTCTCATGTTTACTTTATAACCAGCTGAAGTTTTAAAATATCATAAATAGTTTATATCAATTCACTTATAATGTTAATACTAATTTTTAAGATTTTCAGAATCATATTAATTTAGCTGATTAGATTTAATTAACTTTCAACGTGATACTTATTTATGAAATTAATTTTTCAATCATAATTTAATTTTTTGTATTACCACTTGTATAATATACAAATGCATCAAATAAATACAATGAATTTTATTCCTAATAAGTTATAAAAGGGAACGTTATAGATTTTAAACTAAAATGATATGATATAAAACATTAGCAAATGTTATTAAACATTAGTAATATCATAATATATACACTATAATGAGGTAAAATTAACAACAAAAATTGTACAATTAAATGATTGTGATTTTAGGATATTAATTGATGATTTGTATGATTATATATACTTTAGAGCATAGAGTAATTATTGGAAATTTTTTTTACAAAAAATAATAGTAAAATCAAAATTTTAAGAAATTGAATAAAGAGATATTCTTTTAAACCATTTAAATGAATTTTGGATGGGGGTGGGGGGTGTGGGGCATTAAATTGATTGTTTAAATGATTTTTTTTATTTCTTAAAATTTTTATATTAAATAAAAATTTCATGTTAGCAAATTTTAATGGAAAAAATTAATTAAATAGTTTGAGTGATTTTGTAAGTAAGACATTCATAGTTGAGTGATTTTTGAAGTAAAAAGTAAAATTGAGTGCCTTTCTGAGAAAAGAACTCATTGTTGAGTGACTTTTGGAGTAAGAATCAAATTTGAGTGACTTTTTGAGAAAAAAGTCATAAGTTGAGTGACCATTTAGGTTATTAACTCTAAATATAAATGCCAAAATAAGATCAAGATTCGTCATTTCAAATATTAACTCTATATATATGCAACATGATTTTTAGCGATGCATATTGTATTCTGAACCCCTTCCACTACTCTAGCGGTATGTTTTCTAGGAGGAGAATTTGAATAATAATTTATCAACAGAAATATTATAGAATCCTTGTGGCATTCCTTTGTATTACTAGTTAATTGGAATTAGCAACGTATAACTTAAAAAAATAACGAAATAACCTACTTCAAACAATAATGGAGATATATAAAAAAAATCTAAATTTTAGATAGTGTAATATTAAACAAAATGTTACTAAAATTAATTAGTGGATAGTGACTTGGTTAATACACCATGCATGAGTTACTGACACCATCAAATCTTCTATTTTTCTTAGCAAAATGTAGATGCTACCACAAAGAGAATCAGTAAGAATCAATTTTATATTTCTATTATTAATTCATTATTTCTCTATCATTCGCATCTTTTACTAATAAGATTTTCTTGATGGAACTGAAAGCAACGTCTTTTATAAGTGGATTTATTACCCCAAATGTATAGAATTGTTGTTCTTCAATATACTATGTATTTTCTCCAATGTGATGCAACCAGTCGCAGACCTAGAAATTTTACACAAAAAAGTTCAAGAATAATGGGTCTATCGTTGGATTTTAATAGCTGCGTTAGGTATTCAGTTAGCTACACCAAAACTGGTCAAACCTAAAAATGTTGGAACAATCCATATTTGGTATTTGAATCAATGACGACGTAAGCAATTTTTGTAAGTGATGCTCTCGTCACCATACAAAAATGTTCTTTTATATTTTGGTAATTCAATAATCTATATAAAATCAAATTAAAATAATTTATTTTACTATATTACATAATGCAGAAATATAATAAGATTATTGAACCCCTTGGCTCTACAACAGCTATTCAGGCCCTTTGTTGCACACTTGCACTAGGTCTCCTTTGATTTAAAATAGTTTTGATTTCCAGATAAGACAAGATAGAAATAAGAAAATACCCATATCTTCCTTTTTGTTTCCGGTATTCATACTAAAAGTATGGCATATATGATGTTGCATATCAACAAATTATAGTTAGCAGCTATAACAGACAAAAAAAAAGTATAGGTTTTTGTACGTCTAGCATTTTGAACTTATCAAGGAATCTTCCATTCAAATTATAGTTTATTATATCCAGTGGACACACCGCCCACCGTTGGGACGAGCTATTTGTATTTTGGTCTCCTTGCTTTTATTCACTTCGCTAGGACAGGACTTTAATTTTGTATGTATATGCTAGGTTCAATTTCATTACGTACATCTAATCTACACATCACGAGTTATAGCTATGCGCGCTATTGCTACTAATCATGCACTATAATTCGATAACGAGGGGTTATTCGAATGCTAAACATTCTCACCTCCAATTGTAAGGTCATGGGTTTGAGTAGTTAAGGGGACAAAAATGGTAAAAGCTCCTAATTAATTATGTTGGAGGGGTAAAAAAAAGTGCGTGCGTGCGTGCATTACATTAAGTATTAGACTTACTATAATTAAGAAATTAAATATAAATATTCTAACTAAATACCATATTCTAGAAAAATGGTACATATATTTATGTGGTAGCATAAGTCTGAAAGAGCCAGTGGTTTTGTTCCTGCCTACTTTTTCATTCTCTTGAAAGACGTGTTGTAATTTAAGCAGTAATCACGCCATGATTGTAATTTGTAAAGTTAGGTTCTGCATGCCAAAAAAATGAAATTGTCAAAACCTTTGAGATAAGATGGATTGGGGATGCAGTAACAAAAGGTCTCATAGTAATTAGCAGCCCATAATAATACCCATTCAACAAATGCAAATTATAGTCAAGTTAGGAACCATATAATAATATGATAATAGTCAATAATTTTACTGTTCCCTTATCTGAACTATACATAGTTGTTCAACACAAGTTATAACATTACAAGATCGATCCTGAGCTAGCCTTGATAAATTATTTCAAGTTTACTTGTAGATGTTATACTAAGTATGAACTCTGTTTTGAGGAAACTCGCTCATGTTTTGGCTATTCTATATTTGCAGCCTGTAAATTTGGCATGCATGTTAACCAAAAAAAAAAAAAAAAAGAATTTGGCATGCATGGAAGTAATATTACTCTCCCGTTTCTTTATTTATCCGTCTTAATAAAAATAAATATTTAATAATATTTTTTTAATTTAAAGGGTTAATATATAATTTATTTATTTATTTATGTTCATTTTATTTCTAATATTAAAAATTATTGATTATTTAAAATATTATATTTATTATATGTAAAAAATATAATTTTTTTTCTTCCTTAAGGTGTGTATCAAATAAGTTTGTTAAACAAAGAAACCATAGGAGTATTATTTTTCTGGAGTAATAGATTACTAATTGCTAGGGACCTACGTGGGCCAAAAATCTTAATATATGTAGGAATCCTAAAAGAATATTCTCATATCATATGCTTTTTTATTTGGGTAAACATATCATACGATCTCATTTGGACGATGGAACGAGACAAAAAATAGGTAATCATTACTCCGACTTCTATAAGTTGTCGCGTTTATTAAAATGATTCATCATAATATTTTTAAAAAATTAAGATGAAATGATTTTTTGTCCTTGATCATATTCAATAAAGAGATCATTAATGTAGTGAAAACTGAAAAGGAGAGCAAAGTATTCTTATATTTAGATTTTAGATTAAAGAGTAAATAAAAATAATTTAATCAAATTATTATTCTTTTAGTTACTACTTTTGTTAAGGGGTGTGTGAAAAAATGATAAGGAAAAACGCACAGAGGGGAGTATATTAATAATTAAAATCACAAGGTTTTACATCTGACTAAGCTATTAATCACTTCATATTGTCGATCTTGTTCTTGTATATTGAATGTGAAGCAAACAATTTATAAATCAATTATGTGGAAAATGTAAAATGATTCCCAGAATTCCAATTTCAAATCATATGATTAGCACACTGCGTGTACACTAGTTAATCGTTTTTTGACTTAAAAATTGGACAACAATTTCAACTTTATCCTAAAAAGTTGAACGTAATTTCTTAAACTAGATTAATGCTTTACCCCATTTTACGGGCCAAAACCATCAAATCTTTTGGCTATGTTGTTGAAAAAAAAATCCTACTGATGTCACTGTCCAAAAAAATAAAATTAAAAATTATTGGACGTAAGTTAACCAAAAACAAAACGTAGAAAAAGACAATGTAATATAGTTACTGACATTTAAATGAATGGACATTATGATTTGATTCATAGTTTCATACCATGCAAAAAAGGAAAATTACATTAATTTCTCATTTCCTTTTACTTATGTATTTTTGATTTGACACTTCTTTTTGGAAAATCAATAAATAAGTTGATCGTTTTACTGTATTTGCATATACTGATTATAAAAAAAAAAGGCTATAAAAAAAAAAAGGAAACTCAATACATTAAAATTCTTGTTATGCATGAAATTCGGAAAATGATTGAACCACAAGAGTCTATTGTCCGCAGTCTCACCTAACATTTTTACAAAGAGCTATTTCAACAACTTGAATTAATTATACTTTTTTAAAAAAGAAAAGTTTGAATATAATTACGTTTTAGGTCAATATCAAAAAGAAATAATAAATCTATCTTGATATGTCAAAATAGATAAGTAAAAATTATAATTGACAAACAAAAAAAAGGTGTAATTCTTGGGATTTCTTGAGGAAATTTATTTCTCAGTTGACTAACTATTGCTCCATTTTATATGCAGTCGGACTTCTCTAAATACTTTCGTTATTATCACATTTTATTATATTATAATAGTTTTCAGTGACATAATTTTAAAAAAATATCAAAACAAATGATATACGTATATAAAGGTTTGATTATATTTTGTACTTTCATTAAGGACACGGTTTGGAACCGTGCATGTGTCCCTACGTTATTAAACACTTTTTTTTTTTTTTAAATGGGGTTAGGGGAAGGGAAATGGGAGAGGGAATTACAATGTGGAGAATCAAACGAAATGGGAGAGGAAATTACAATGTGGAGAATCAAACCCTCACTAATAAGATGGAAGTTCAGATAACTAACCAACTAAGGTACTAAGATTTTCCCTTAAACACATAATTTGTGATAATGATTTTATTGTTATTTATCTAAGACCCGTTTTTATGTGGCAAGTTTTAGTCCATTAGGTGAAACATTCTCAACAAGATTTTTTAAGTAATAATAATTGACTAAGGGTCGTTTGGTAGAGTGTATTAAAAATATAATGCATGCATTAGTTAATTGTTTGATATCATAACTAATACTTGTACTAATCATATACTCTATTGTGTATTGAGGTATGTATTGGTAATACACACCATTTTTCATGTATTAGTAATGCAAGATCTTCAATAGAAGTATTAATTTATTAAATGATATTATTACCCCTTAAATTATTTATTCTGATCATCATTGTAAAATATAAGTGGCCAAATCCTCCTGATCATTTAGCCGGAGAATGGCCCAAGACCATTTGTATTTATTCACCGGGGAATGTCCTGAAGTATCATGTACCCGAAGGACGTTTGCGGTGAAGGCTCGAGGCGTTGGGTAAAGCATAGTCTAGGATTAGCTCAGAATAGGATTACATTTCCTCATTTTTCTATTTTAGACTGTATAATTGGATTGGACACTATATTTTGGATTGTTTTGTTTTGTTTGTTTGATTGATTGTTTTGATGTGTTTTTGTGTGGTTTATACATTCGTCGTGCCAAAATAGCCGATATGCTCCACAAAGCGACCATGATCGAACCACCGGATCGAGGGGTGTCTAACACCTCCCCCTCGGTCAACAGAATTTCTTAACCGGAATCTCTGTTCGCAAACCAGTTTTAAAGAATCAAACAGTTTTGAAAAGGATTACAAAGGTGACTTGGCACACCGAATTTATGTCAAGCGACGACTCTAAATAAAAAATGTAAATAATCCTTTTTCAAAATAAATTTTCATCTTTTGTCACTTTGATAATAAAAATCCTTTCAAACTAAAAATCATAATTTCTTTTTATTAAAAAAAAGGAGTGTGACAAATTGGAAACAGAAAATATACAAAATCAATTGCAGGTAAAAATAAGTTTGGAATCTCATTTCGTTACATCATGAGAGAAGAACTTCTTTTTTTAGGAGAGTTTTTTTTTTTGATTCACTATCTGATATTCATTTTAGAACTCAATTAATTCAAATTTGCATCAAAAAAGTTTTATACTTTAAAGTAAAAAACTTTCTACCAATGACAATTTTAACTTTAGAATTCAAATCTGAAATTTATGGATAAAAATGGGAATAGTGACACCAACCATCCATTACAACCTTTAATTTGGTGGTATTATTTTATTTATTGAGTTAATATTTCTCTCCCTTTAGCTTTTTATGTGATTCTCATTTCTAAGATTATATGTAACGTATATATCGTGGTTAGGGATGGAACGTCACTCAAACTTAAGAGTTACTTGATTTTTCCCCAGAAGAAACAATAATTAATTGGCCATATCAAAAGGTAAAACATTGTTAGAAGCGAGACACAAAAATACAACTAAATCTTGATGAATTTTGATTACTAATTATGTCCTCAAAATAATATGTACGATGATTTGCTAATAAAACGATGGAATATTTCTTGAGTTCATATTCAGAAAGAAAATTAAGGTCCCAATAAAATATCCAGAAGAAAATTTCTCTGAGTATTTGATTCATAACATGCAGTTACCTGTTATAGGCAAAGTCCACTTACATACATGCCAGAATTTAGAAAAGTTGGAGTATTTATTTACTTGTTCCAACTTCCAATCAAACAGAAATATTTTTTTTTCTTCTTTTTTCTATTCACTATATGTAGTTGTTCATTACTTCATTGATTGAAAATATCGAACTCTGAATAGCTATTTTCTGTTCATAAACAACCAATAATATGAACATTTACTTTTTGCACATTCGTTTTCACATGTTATTTAGGCTTGATTTGGTAATGGACCAACACCAACCTGATCCAATTTGAACAAAATATGATATCATCAGATGGATTTTCATTATTTCTTGTTTAATTTAATGCCATCAGTCATGTTCAGATACAAATTAAAATTAAATATACGAAGAAGGTATAATGCTTATTTAATGTGTCGCGTTTAAATTATATATATAGTTAGTATAATTTTTTTAACAATAAAATCAGGTTGCACCAAAAAATTTATAAGTGAACATTTTAAAATATGAGATTTATAATTTTAAAAATAAAATTAAAAAACTGCTACAGTTAATAAAAGAGTATATAGAGATTAATCTAACTAGTGCATATTCTAAATGTGATGAGTATTTTTAGCCTTTTCTATGGCCATGTCTACTTCATATCCCTCTTGTAGGACTTCTATATTCATAAACGCGCTTTTGGTTTCTATATTACTTTCTGTTTCATCATCGTCTAAATTCCTTTTGGTTGTGTAATTATAATCTGTAAACCTTATCGAAGTTTCTCCCTGAAATTTTTCCTTTTTTTTTTTTTTACTTTACCCTGTTCATCTCTTCCTCTTAATCTATGTTCTTAACATCGTACTTCTTTAACCACACCCCAGAAAATTTTTTGGTCTGGCCGCTAACACTCGTCCTTTGTCTATCTGCAGACTTATTGGACTATCAAGGCCAGAATTCCTAGGAATTTACAGGTTAATCCATTGTCGGTATTAAGAAATTAAGAGGCTAACCATATACTAAGGGTAAGAATTTTATAGACAATTTAATTTACATGGTTCTGCAAAAAACTATTTAAAACATACATATAAGAACATGAATATAAATATTTTTATGGGGAAAATATGAAAATAAGAACTTAAATGAAGTAACTAGGAGAGAGGTTTCCCTTTCGGGAACCCCCTAAAGATTGAATAGAAAAACTTGAAGCTTTAATTAAACCACGATGTTACAAAGTTTATACAGGAAACACTGGGTTAGACAAGTTTTTTGGGAGGAAAGGTTTTAAACATTTTAAGGGAATTTGGAGGTTGGGTGATTTCATTCTACTTACTTACTACAACATGTGTGCCTTTTATAGGCAGAATGTACATAAAGGAGTGGTTCTAAAAACTACTACGTGGCCGCAACATAATTGGCCGACACTTTTAGATAAGGGATAAGAAAGAAAACTTTAATAATGCAAGTCGGGTACGCTTTGGGCCCCATCGTCACATGCGTTATTAATTTTCTTTCAAAACTTATTTTGACGCGTGCTTCAACAGTTTTTCTTTCTTTTAGAAAATAGTGATAAAGGAAGCACTCGAACTGACTCGGACTATTACAAGACATAAAGTGGGCATCCCCACCTGACCATACTAGCTAATAATACAAACTGAGACAACTGTAGTGTATCTTTACAGCTGTAGAGTATCTTTACGTATCCAAGTTAGTTGTGCAGGGCTATGGAGTCGAAGCTCATGCCTGAGTCGTCGTCTTCATACGGATCCTGGGCATCCTGGAATTGTGATATGCTATCTTCTTCATTTGATCTTGCAGAATTATTATCTGTATTATTTATTTCTGGTACAGTGCTATCCGGCTGTTCATCTGGTAGTCCATCTGGTAGTCCATCCATATATTTGTCTTGTGTTTGGTTACTAAAAAATCTGTCTAGTGTCTGTTTAATTATTGTCTCTATTGTCTCACTTTTTCTCTTGGATATTAAAGTCTTTTTTGAAGTCTTATGTCCAGATCTTATTTTAGTTTTTGATGAAGAGCAGCCTTCATCTTCACTTTTTGGCAAAGTGACAGCCATGAACGGATTTGATTTGTCTT
>NC_061117.1:203694934-203700848 GCF_002878395.1 Capsicum annuum
TATATATATATATATATATATATATATATATATATAAAATGTGTATAGATATGTATAATTTATGTATATCAAGTAACAAAAATAGTGAATCCGTTTAGCTATCTATATAATGATTCAAATCTTAGTCACACTAATTGTTGATATATATAGACCCTTGACACTCCATTTTTTTTTGGTAAAACGGAGAATTTCAATTAATTAGGGAGTTTCCCTGATGGTGCCAGGGTACAAAAAGTTAGATAATCCAGCCACAACTCGGTTTGGTGGGATAAAAGTAGTGTTTGAAACAAGCCTAGTTGAAGGAGTTCCTACTATATCAGCCTCTAGAAGTGCTGTGACTGATAGAGGGGGAACAAGAAGCATTGAATGTGAAGCACCAAAAAGGCTGGCATTTCGTCATTCCTTTGCCAGCTGGTCAACCACCCTATTTTGTTCTCTAAAGACATGCAACATCGTTGCTGTATTCAGCTTCATCATAAGACACCTGCATTCATGCAAAATATTAGAATAAAGTGGATGGTCTTCTGCTAAAATATGTAATAATGCCTGGCAGTTCGTGTTTATAATTAGAGGATAAAGATTGTACTGTTTAGCAATGTTGAGGCCCTTCCTAAGGGCAAGGATTTCAGCAAGGATAGGGTTTGAGTGGTGGAGGTGTTCTGAGAATCCAAGATTCCAAGAGCCATTGTGGTCTCTGAATTCTCCACCAATACCCCCTGGTCTTGGCTGAGTACCAGCTGAGCCATCAATGTTAAGTTTAAAGGAACCCCTGTGGGGGGGGGGGGGTTCCCATTTAATCTGTACAACAGTTCTGGGGTTGTGTCCAGCAGAAGTGATGTTGATGAAAAGTTTAAACTCTATGGAGAGTTGGATGGGGGTGTCAATAGAGTTGAGGTCTTTTTTATTGTTGAAGAGATTGTTGTTTCTAGTGAGCCAAATGTTCCACAGGCATTGAAGAACTAGGTCAATCCAGTTGAGGATGTTACTGGAGGGTTTGTGAGCCATGGTTTTCCAGTAGTTCCACCAAGAGAGAATAGAAAGAGGATCCTGCATAGGGTTAGAGGGGATGGATAATCCCAGTTTCTCTCAGAATTGGAGATCATTGGGCCATTGGAAGAAAATGTGCACTACATCTTCTTGGGGGGCGTTACTGAAACAACAATGGGTGAGGATGTTGAGGCTCAGTCTGTGAAGGTAATGGTTTGTAGGGAGCCTTTCATGGCAGAGGATCCAAATGAAGGTCTTGATTTTGTTGGGACAAGGTGTCGACCAAATAAATTGAAAGTTGCTTTGATTATCCATGATGACCCTATGGGGTTTCTCTCTAAGGCTGTTATAAAGACTAGAAGTGAAAAATAGGTCATTGGAAGTGGGACCAGATTGGGGAGTCATGATTGTTGTTGTCGAGAGTGATAAGGTGAGAGGAGATGACTTCCTTGACATGGTCGGGAAGATCAAAGGAAATATGTGAGAGGTCCCAATTTTCATCAATTAGGATATCCCTGATTTTGAGGTAATCCTCATTAGGAGTAAGAGGTTCGTGGATGATGTTTCTCAGAATTTCAGAGTGGGGGATCCATTTATCATTGAAGAAACTGACTTGGGATCCATTTATCATTAAAGAAACTGACTTTATCCCCTTTACCAACATTCCAAATGGTGCCTTTGTCACAGTCTTTTCACCCCTGAGAGATATTCTTTCTGGTTCTAGAGACAATTCTAGTGGCATTGAGCTGGGTGGAATTTGGTCGATAGTACTTTATAGTCAGGATTCTTATCCAAAGATTATTAAGGTTTTGGTACATCCTCCAAGTTAGACTGGTATGGAGGGCTTTTTGCTTTAATCCGCCTTCTGAATGCCTAGCCTCCTCTTTCTTGGGCCTAGTGATGGTATTCCAACTCAGGAGATGAAGTTTTTTTCAATCACCGGTGCTACCCCATATGAAGTTTCTTTGGATTCCTATTAATGTCTTGTAGGACTTTACTGGGGATTTAGATGTAGTGCATAATGTGAATGGGGATGCTAGCAAGAGAAGCCTTGGTTAATAAAGTTCTGCCAGTCATGTTTAACAAGCTTGTTTTCCATCCAACCAATTTATTTTGTATGTTATTAAGGATGAACTGGAAGTCACTATTTTGGGGTTTTTGGTGGAATATAGGATAGCCCAAGTATTTCCCAAAATTAGCGGCAGTACTGATGTTAAGAGAGTTGAAGAAAGAAAGGAGTCCTGGGACTTGCAGTTGTTAGAGAAAATAATTTTTTATTTTGTATTATTGACTTTTTGGCCAGATTTAAGACAAAAGTGGGTGAGGGTAAAGTGAATGGTGGAACAGTTTTGCTCATCAGCTTTGGCAAAAAGGGTAAGGTCGTTAGCAAAGAAGATATGAGAGATCTTTGAACCACCAGTAGTGATGCTGATGGGGTACCAATATTTGTTCTGGACAATATCCTCAATGTTTCTGGAAAGCCTTTCTATGCATAGAATGAAGAGGTAAGGAGAGAGGGTCCCCCTGTCTGATACCCATAGAAGTTTGGAAGGAATCAGTCTTTTTTCCATTGATAATAATGGAAATAGAGCTGGAGAAGATCCATTACATGATGAGGTTGATGAGTTTTTCTGGAAAATGGAAGAAGAATAGAGTGTCCCTTATGAAGGACCATTCTAGTCTATCAAAAGTTTTTTCCAGATCAATCTTAAGAATCATGTTTGAGGTTTTGCCTTTCATTATTTTGAAGTGGGAGATATACTTTTGGACAATGCTAGCATGGTCACAAGCTCTTCTCTTAGTCAAGAAACTGACTTAGCTAGGGCCAATGAGGTGGGAGAGGTAAGGCTTGGTTCTGTTAACAATAATTTTGGTAATAAGCTTGTAAGAAGTGTTACAAAGCCCAATAGGCCCGAAGTTCCTGGTGCTGGTAGCATTGGGGATTTTGGAAATTAGGCATAGGAGGGTGGAGTTGAATTCAACAAGCATGGAGTTGTAGGAGAAGACTTCCCTGCAGAAGTCAGAGGTGTGGTTTCCTACAATATCCCAGTACTTTTGGAAAAATATTGGGTTGAGGCCGTCAGGCCCTGAAGCCTTCTTAGGCTTGAAGGACTTTAAGGAGAGAGTGATTTCAGAATCCCTTCAGGGTTCCTATAGTATTTGGGCCATAGCCTGAGTAAGAGAGTGAGGGTTGTTGACCTGGGTATAGCTGGTTTTGGTGAAGGAGTGTAAGTCAGTGGTGAAAAGGTTGGAGTATAAGGTAAAAATGTGATTTGTTATTTCCATCTCCTCCAGGATAAGGTTGTCTTGTTCATCTTTAAGAGTATTAATTCTATTTTTCCTTCTTCTATTGAGGGTGGAGGCATGGAAGAAAGAGGTATTGGCATTTCCCCGAGAGAGCCAATTTATTCTGGATTTGATTTTCCAAAAGTCTTCTTCATTTTTAAAAAAATGGTCATATTCAATGAGTGGCCTGAAGTTGGGGTAACTGCACCACATGGGTTCAAGTCTAAAAGGTTTAGGCCCCACAGGGGCCATATTGGTCAAGGAAAGCAAAAGGGGGCAGTGGTCAGACTTAGTCCTAGGTAGGTGTATAGCTGTGGCCTCGGGATAGTGCTTTATCCAAGAGCTATTAGTAACGCATCTATCTAGCCTTTCAAGAATAAGAGAGTTTCTATTACGATGACGTTTGTTAGTCCAAGTAGACTTGTTACCTCTATAACCTAAGTCAATCATGCTACAAGTATTAAGACAATCCCTAAAAAGACTCATTCTATTGGGGCTAGCAATGTTGCCACCAACTTTCTCACCAGTCGTTAGGATTTCATTAAAGTCTCCACCTATTAGCCATTCCCCTTTATGGGTTTGAGCTAGTTGACAGAGCTCATCCCAAAGAGAGAGCCTAGTATTCAAATCCGGACTTACATAAATAGCAGAAAAGAGCCAAGAGTTAGGGTCAGTACTTACCTTTACCATGACATGAACTCCCTGAGGGGTAATAGAAATGCTGTCCAGTTTTCAGCATTCTTCCTTCCATATGACTATAATACCACCACTACGACCCACCGTAGTAGATTGAACATGGGCATCAAATTTCAAAGCAGTGGTCAGAGCTTGGTGGTCAGCCATTTTGGTTTCTAGAAGGATAAGCAAGGAGGGGCGGTGGTTTTAAAGAATGGCATCGCAGTGTCTGCGGAAATTGGCACTATTTGTACCTCTAGTGTTCCAGATTACGATCTTTATTAGCTCTTCTGGGGTTGGTGGAGAGAAAAGTGGGCTCTTCTCCTTGTCCATTGGGTTGGCTTGGGGTTGGCCCCTGTAAGGGCTCACTGTGACTGCAGGAGGGGCTTTAAATACATCATTTTACCTTTAAATTTGTCGCATAATTTATTTTAGACACTTAACTTATGAATAATTATATATTTTTTTAATAAATTTAAAATATATTAAATAAACAAAAGGTGCAATTATTTTTTTTTTAAATAATCCCACTAAAAAATATTATATATCTAATAAAAGTTAAAAAAGAAAAAAACATGCAGGCCCTTTCTTCTTCAACGCCCCCAACCCCTACGCACCTTATCCCATCCTTCTCTGATCCCCACCCTCATTTTCCCCACCCACTACATCAATTTCTTCAAAAAAAAAAAGAAAATTTAAAATAGTAATATATTAAAAAATTACGAATTTCTTCAAAAATTTCATTATTAAGAAGAACAAAAAGAAGAAAGATAACTATTATTTTTTTCTTAATATCTAATTTAATTTTCATAAGAATAGTTTTCACAATTTTTATAATCTTGAAGACTTAATTTTTTAATACCTCTTTTTTTGTTAATGCTAAAAAATTTTCGATGCATCTAACCTATGGAATTGATTTTTTGTTTTTCTTTAAATTTAAAATTATAAATTGTGTTACTGATAGTTTTTCAAATTTTTGAATTGTAAACAAGAAATTGTCTGTACAAGGAGAAAGGAGGTGTGAAAAAGGAGAGAAAAAATGTGTATGTGCGAAATAATAATTTTTAGGAGATTTTGATGTGCCATGTGTAATTTATTTTTATTGTGAGACTGATACTATATCTTGAAGTTAATTTTAATTCACTTTAAAATTATTAAAAAATAAATAAATATTTATAAAATTAAAAGTTTAAAATAAATTATGTGAATAAATTTAGAGATGAAATAATGTGTTTTTCTCTTAAATGAAAGTTGTCATTCTCTAATCGCCACATTTTCTAGACGGTGCTTGAAATTTTCAGTGTCACGACATAGACTACTCTTTTTTATCTTATGTTCCACCAAGGGACCCAACATAAACTACTTCCATGTGTGCCTTCATGTGACCCAACGTTGTCTATATGTGCATATTAGGCGTGGACGTAGGGCATGCGTGTTTTCGAGAATTCAATAATTTTTATGTGGTATTAATAATTAAAAAAAAGTTAATTTCGTACAATAAAGTTCTTGTTCACTATACATGAAATTCAGAGAAAAATTAAATTATACAAATTCCTTATAAATAGTCTTATCTTATCGTTCTGTCAAAAACAACTATTTTCATAATTAAACCTCTAACCTCGTGATTAACTTATTAATAATATGTATGGGGAATCTATAGTAACGTTGGTTCTTGGTTTAGTTATAAAAATGAAATCCATTTAAATTTTGATAGCATTCTTGATGAATGTTTGATTTTCTCGGACACTTATAGTGAGAATTTATTAATTTCAAATTTTGGGTCTGCTTCAGATACATATAACTTATTTCCTTGCATGTTGCTCTTGATATTTAAAGCATGAACAATATAGTACAAAGTAAACCAAGAATGTAAATAAGCTTTGATTTTGATAATAAGAAATGGACTTCAAACCTAGCCCCATTTTATAAGTCAACTTGTAATGTGGTGATAATTACCAAGATCATA
>NC_061117.1:203700948-203882931 GCF_002878395.1 Capsicum annuum
GAAAATGTTTTCCTGGAAAATAAGTTGGTTTTCTACTTATTTTCTCATGTTTGGTTAGTGAGTAGAAAATATTTTCTGAAAAATATTTTATGGTGTTTGGTTGGTGAGTAGAGACTAATTTTTAGAAAAATATTTTCTAATGTTTGATTGGTGAGTGAAAAAATATTTTAAAAAAAAATACTACTAACTATTAACTAGTATATCAGTACTACCAACTCAACAATTTGTAAGAACTAATTTAAGTATAACAAATAATATCAATATTGTATACTAAAATATTACAATCACTAAATTTAAGCAACTATTAATTAGCAAATATAGGAGACACTTTTTAATATTTTGTCAGGACAATCTCAAGATACTACAATCAATAGAAATATAACGGAACGACAAGCTTATTCAACCTCGTGAAAAAAGTAACATCAATAACAAAATGAAATATGCAATTAGCAAAAGTAACATAGGTAAGTATTCCTCTATGCATATGAAAATAAAAATACATTCAACGAATATTGAAAATGAAAAAAATTCGGGCTTCACTATTTTTTATTTCAAGCAGTGAAAAATTGAAACAAAGCACACTGAAAAATATTTTCGAGTAATGTAAATTTTTGAGAAATGTAAATTTTTTGAGTTATGTGAATATGAGTGTTGTTGGGGTGGGATCATAAGTCACATTTGTCATTTTCTAAAAAATGACTTCCCTTGGCCCATGAGGGAAGTTATTTTCCCTCAAATTGAGGAAAATGAGTTGTCGTGAAAAATGCTTTCCAAACATTTTATTGCAACCAAACAAGGAAAAATAGGAAAATATTTTCTAGAAAATATTTTCCATCCTACCAAAATACCCTAAGTCATCAATATTTGGATGGACTTGTGAGGGTCTTTGTTGCTAGGAAGCTGTTTGTTTATCTGATTTGAAATTTGGTGTTCCACAATTTTGGTTCTAAAATCCAGGTGGACCTTGTACTGATTATTTTTGAAAGCTTTGAAGATTTTCAGCACCACTAGTATTACTCCATTGAAAGCCTGGATGTTTCTGTGCCAAGGGACTACTAAAAGAGTATGACTTATATCCGAGGACATTAACATGTTCATCCTTCTGATTTGTCGCTTGACATTCATGGTTCAGATAATTTCCTCCACAAATGCCACAAGTCTCGACTTGAATTTTCTGATGCACATTCACTTGAAAAGATTCAAACTTTTGTACCAAAGAACCAATTTGTTGTGTTAGTGTATTTAAAGCATCTTCTAGATTTATCGTAGTAGCATTTTTGATGATTATGCGATCAGATGGCCATTGATAGCATTTTCTAAGACTTCATTCGTCATTTACAGTGCTTCCTCTGTGGTTTTACCCATGATAGAGCCTCCTGCAGCTGCATCTATAACATTTCTAGAAGAAGGCTTTAGTCCATGATAAAAAATATATAATTGCATATGTTCAGGTATGCCATGATGTGGACATTTTCTTAACATTACTTTGAATCTTCCCAAGCCTAATAAACTGATTCAGTTTCAGTCTATAAGAAATTAGAAATTTCTTGTCTTAACTTTGTAGTTTTAGCTGGAGAAAAATATTTGTTTAAAAATTTCTGAGTCATCTGATCCCAGATGGTAATAGATCCTTGAGGTAAACTTTGCAACCAAGTTTTGGCATCTCCTTTTAAAGAAAAAGGAAATAGCCTTAACTTCATTGCTTCAGGAGAGACTCCGTTGTATTTAGCAGTTTCAACTAATTCTAAGAAATCAATCAAATAACTGTGTGGATCTTCACTTGGATCACCAAAAAAAGTACATGATTGTTGAATTGTTTAAATTAATCCAGTCTTGATTTCAAAATTGTTGGCTACTACTGGAGGTTTTCGGACACTAGATTCACAATTGAAGCGGTCTGGTCTAGCGTAATCCCTCAAAATTTTATTTGCGGGTCTAGGCACCACTTCATCAAACTGGTCATCTAGAGTATGTGGTCGAATTTTTGGTGGATTAATTTCATCATCCGATTGGTGTTTTATCCAGCTAAAGTTTTGAGAAGTTGATGTTTGTTCTTTCCTACGCCAACAAATTGTTCTTTCTATTTCTCGATCGTAACTGGCTAAATTTTTTATAGAGGAGCGGATCATAAACTACTTGAAACTTATACAGTAGAGAAATAAGTTCAATAAAAATAAATAAAGTAAAATGAGAACGAGATTAATAATAATAATAAATAGAAAAGCAAGGTTTTAAAGTAGTATCAAAACACTTAGTCTGAAGTAGATGTATGCCAATCCCCGAAAACGGCGCCAAAAATTTTACGAGGCCAATATGTGTAGGATTTTGTTGCTTGTACTCTGTCAAATTCTAATATAGTTTAAGATATCGTTCCACAGAGATTGAAAAATCTATGCTACAAACTTATGGTATTTTGTCTACTATTTAAGAATCAAATTGATGAAAAGAGAGTAATTTTTTAAGTTTGAAAATAAAGTATGTGAAGAAATTGTGCTTAAAAGATTATCTTGGAGATGAAGTTGGGATTGTTTAATTCACTTTGTATGTTTATTATAATAAAGTCATTATTTTAGTAATTTCTACAAAATTGTAGATTAACTTTCTAGACTTGATTTGTGTGTTTATGAGGAATAAAAACCTCTTGCGAGCAATCTTTAAATCAATAAACTTACTTGACATAATATCTCCGCGACGATACAAATTAAAAGAAATAAGATAAAGACCCCTCAAATCAATAATCTTATCTGATTTAATCCATCCGCGAGGATACAAATTGAGACAAATAAGATAGAGATTATTTAAATCTAAGAAATAGTTTGAAATAATCCTTCCGTGAGGATAAGGATCAAAAGAAGCAATTTCAAAGATTTGAAATAACAAGTGACTAAAAATTATTATTACTTATATCTTATAAAATACTTATAGTATATTTAATTTTCTTCCTTGTGGGAAGCACAACTTAATATAACTATAACTATAATATAAAATATCAAATAATGCTAATTTCTAGCACAAGTATTTCAACACGGAGTATTTAGCTTTTAAATAAAATCAAGTCTTGTAAGAACTAAAATAAGATTTATATTATAATATTATATCAAGTTTCTTCAATGCCCCCAACACAAAGAGATCACTCCATTATGTAAGTAGAAAAGCCTTAAATTTAAGAAACTAGATATATGAAAAAGACTTGAAGAACAATTTATTAAAAGAGACCAACACTTTGTTTTTGCTAATTGTTGGATGCCTAATAATTAAAAAAATACCTCTATTTATAGACAATTATAATGTTGAACCAAAGAATACATTCTTTGAAGTAGTGGTTGTGACGGTCACTTATAACTTCTTCTGAAAACCTTCACTTGTTTCATTCCTTCACTTGACGGGTGTGAGTAAACTTTTGTAGTGGTGGTTGTGACGGTCACTTGTAACTTCTTCTGAAAACGTTCACTTGTTTCATTCCTTCACTTGACGGGTGTGAGTAAGCTTTTGTAGTTACACTTGTGGAATTCTTTTATTTCTTTATTTCTTCCTTTTTATTCTTCTTGTACTCTTTTTCATGTAGAATTCATTAGAAAATATGCGAGGATCGAATATAGTTATTCATATTTTATTTAAAAATATAATTTTTATATACTAAATTATATGAATAATTTATATCCATCACTGAGCTTGCTCCTCTTTCTAAACCTCATCACGCTCTTCATGGGTGAAACTCAAAGGAAAACACGATCACCAACACCAAATCTCAAGGCATGAAATCTACGATCAATATAGCACTTCTATTACTCTGAGTTTCTCAAAGTATGTCCTGAATTATCTGGACACTGACCAAAGATTCATGAAGCAAGTTTGTACCTCGAAGTCTCACCTCTAAAATATCAAACCAACCCACTGGTGACCGACAAAAATACCAAAGCCCTTTTAGGCCTGATTTTCGATTTAAGCTAAATAATGAAATGAGGCAGAAGTCGAGAGATAGTTTCACACCAGTTGGAGAGTCGTATGCCAATTTATTTTAGAGATTGGTATAGTGGGATCACTCCTCTCCTTGGGTATACTCGTGACATACATTCAAGAAGTTTTGATCCTAATGTACGAGGCGCATATCATTCTGATGTTCAGGGTCACAATATTGAAGATTGTTGTGCTTTGAAAAGATAAATAGAAAAAATGATTCAAGATAAATCGATTATGGTGGAGACCATTGACAATGGTGAAAGCTCTAGCTATGTTGATGTGCAAACCAGTGGCTAAGATGTCAAGCTCGGCAATTAGGAAGTCACTCCTGTCCATACTTGAAAAGATTGTTGGTAGTTTTTTGCTCTTTGTTTTTCAAATTATTTCAGGGTTGTAATTCGAAATCTATCTTGTTTTATCCTTTGTCGTTTATGTTCAAATTCTTCTATCTTTCATTTTAACTAAATGTAGTGTCCCTTTTCCCTTTGTATTTTAAACATGTGTTGTTTATCTATTTTCTTTACATAATACATTTTATGTTAATTCTAGTGTTATGACATGCCTGTGGAATTTTCTGCTAGATCTAACAATTCAGTTTAAGTATGAACCTTGAATCAGAGGGCCAATGTTGGAAAAAAATATCTGATAAAATAGGTAGAGTGCTGAGACATTTGGTGACCATGTTTAAGCCTTCTTTCAAAATTAAGGCAATTATTTTGAGAATCACAAGAATAACTTGGTCATCAATTGAAAATCATACCTCAATTAGGTCAAATAGTAGATGTGTGATCCCTATATTAAAATAAATAGAAAGAAAATCAGCTCCACGAAAGCATGAATTATTCGATGTGAGGAACATGCAACAAAGGTGGAGTTTGCTAAAGAAGTAGCGACGCACAAAATCAGTTAAAGTTAGTGTTGTAAAAAATGTCACAAGTGATCTTCATCTTTCACTTTCATATTGCATGATGTGTAAGTCCATTTTTCAAGGATTGATATGACGAAGACATTTCATTCTGCTATCCAAACATTTTGTCATCCTTTGTTTACCCCATTTGAGCCTTAGTATTATTTTTTTTTCATATCCTTCTTTTGGAATCAAGATAGAGTCAGCAAAGCTCAAACGAAAAGTGTCGAGCAAAAGAATAGAGTTTGAAAAGTTTTAAAAAAAAGTGTCCAAAAAGAAAGAAAAGAGAAGAGCGTTAAGAAAAATAGAGTCAGAAAAAAATATCAAAGATAAAAGAGTCAATAAAAAAAATTAGAAATTAGAATCAAGCAAAAAAATAAGTTGTCAAAACTATGTGTGACCTGATTCTCCTCTTTTGGGTGTGAGATACGTAGGCTGCCCTACTCTGGGCTCGATCTAGTCAAACAAATAATTTAAAACTATCCAGTCAAAATAAACTGGGGCATAAGTAAATTTTCATTATTTGAGTCAATTCCGAAAGTTGTAAGTCTCCCCTTCCCCACTTCAAGTGTCGTTTGGGCCTCATGCCGTCTTTACTTTCTAACCTTATCCAAATGCCAAGTTACAACCACAGAAAGAACTTCAGATCTATCTTTGAGAATGATAAGGCTAAGCATGCAATGTATATGATAACATATTTTGGGAACTACTTGTCTTCCTCAGCCTAAGGAATCAAGAGAGAAATAAAAATGAGAGATACTTATTGGTGAAAACTCTCATGGGCACCGTAAGGCGATGGTAAGTTGAGAGAAATATAAATGAGAGAGTCTTATTGGTGAAAAGCCTCACGGAAACTGTAAGGTGATGATGAGTTGAGAGAAATAAAAATGAGAGAATCTTATGGGTGAAAACCCTCACGGGCACCATAAGGAGATGGTGAGCTGAGAGAAAAATGAGAGAGGCTTGTTGGCGAAAACCCTTCAAGGTGTCACTAGCTGAATGAGGTCTTAAAATCAATTGACCTAAGGAACTCAATTTCAAGGCCATTAACTCAACAACCATTGGTGAAAGTTTGGATGGAAAGATCAGACAGCTTAATCCAAAATGCATGGCATAATTATTAGAGGACTGATGTTTTTACATAAATTTTTTGTTCTTTGTTTCAAATGGGGACATTCATTATCTTTTCTTTCTTTCCTTTATTTTTATTTTTATTGTATTTTCTTGAGTCAGTTATCCAAATAAAAAGTCATTTTTATTTTCTCTCTTGTCATTGAGTCAAGTTCAGGTCAAAACCAGTGAGAAAAGATTTCAAAACTGGCTACTAACTTCTTCAATTGCACAAAGCAAGACAAAAGTCCAGCATATGAAAGAGACATGATTGTAAGCCAAAATAAGGCATGCAGTAAGTTTCGTCAATAGATAAGTCTGGAAACTCATGGAAATATCAAGGTTTAAAGGATTTATCTGAGGAGCATGACAAAATAGTGATACTTTGTTTATTTCAAAGTCACTCTTATAATCTGAGTTTGAGTCAATGATGCAGCAAGTCAATGACATATGCTAATGGTTAGAAGCAAGATTAAATATGACGGGGCTAGAGCGATTGTCGCGAAATCTAAAGCCACAAACCATCCGCCATGTTTTTAAACTCACAAGTTTTCTTTGTATGAAACAGGAACACATATTACCTTCAAATCAAGAATTTCAAAGCCTAAACATCAAAGGTCATAATTTCTCACTTCTACAAATACAAGAGGCAATGTTTCTGCACAGGTTTGGTGATCAAAACTATGGTAAAAATGATTATCCAATATCTCTAGAAGACACACTTCCTTGTCCGAGTAATTCAGGTTCATTTATTAGGTGATGCACTTCTTAAATTGAACCTTCACTCCTAGAAGTCGCACTTTCTAGTTGAGTCCTTCCAATGAACCCTTAGGAACTTACTTGTTAGGGTAGTTCTTGTTTTGGCTTGTTGGGTGACATACTTCCTAACTATAGCCTTTACTTCTAGAAGATGCACTTTTTGGTCTAGTCCCTCCATGCAATCCCTAAGAGACGCACCTCCTTATCTGATTAATTCAGGTTTTATTTTTTAGGTGATGCACTTCTTAAATTGAACCTTCGCTCCTAGAAGTACCATTTTCTAGTCGAGTCATTCCACTTGACGCTTAGGAGACACACTTCCTTGGTGGGTATTCAAGTTTCGCTTTTTAGGTGGTTCACTTCTTAATTTAAGCCTCTACTCCTAGAAAATGTACTTTTTAGTTGAGTAGATAATCCCTAGGAGATGCATTTCCTTGTCTGGGTAATTTAAGTGTCATTTGTAAGGAGACACACTTATTTGTTTGGGTAATTCAAATGACATTTGTAAGGAGACTCACTTCCTTGTTTGAGTAATTCAAGTAACATTTGTAAGGAGATGGAGTTTTCTATTTAGGTAATTCAAGCAGCATTTGTAAGGAGACACACTTCCTTGTTTGGTTAATTTAAGTGGCATTTGTAAGAAGATAAACTTTCTTGTTTGGGTAATTCAAGTAGCATTTGTAAGGAAATACACTTCCTTGTTTGGATAATTCAAGCGACATTAGTATGGAGATGCACTTCCATGTTTGGATAATTCAAATGACATTTGTAAGGAGACACACTTCCTTGTTTGGATAATTCAAGCAACATTTGTAAGGAGATGCACTTTTTTATTTGGGTAATTCAAGCGACATTGGTAAGGAGACGCACTTTCTTATTTTGGTAATTCAAGCGGCATTTGTAAGGAGACACACTTCTTTGTTTGGGTAATTCAAACTGCATTTATAAGGAGACACACTTTCTGGTTTTGGTAATTCAAGCGGCATTTGTAAGGAGACACACTTCTTTGTTTGGGTAATTCAAGCAACATTTGTAAGGAGACACACTTCCTTGTTTGGGTAATTCAAGCGGCATTGGTAGGGAGACGCACTTCCTTGTTTTGGTAATTCAAGTGGCATTTGTAATGAGACACACTTTCTTGTTTGGGTAATTCAAGCGGCATTTGTAAGGAGACGCACTTCCTCATTTGGGTAATTCAAACGACATTGGTAAGGAGACACACTTCCTTGATTGGGTAATTCGATTTTTACTTGTTAGGTGAGGTACTTCCTATTTTAAGTCTTGACTCCAAGAAAATTTACTTTCTAGTCGAGTCATTCCCTTTGACTCCTAGAAAATATAGTTTCTAGTCGAGTTATTCCCGTTTGACTCCTTGAAAATGTAGTTTCTAGTTGAATCATTCCAATTAACCCATAGAAGATGCATTTCCTTCTTTGGGGTTTTCAAGTAGCTATGAGGTGACTTTCACAAAAATCCTTTGATGATAAACTGGGGTAAAATTTAATTCATGTTATTGAAAGCATCATTTAGGACCCTCTTGAAAAATGAGACTTTATTTTATTTTTGAAAAGTGAAGATTTCTATCATAACCTTTGTTTGGGATAATTTTCTTTTTAGTTTTGATGTGATTTCAGGAGCCCGCCTGAAGAACAGGGTGAATAAATGGAAAGTCAAACAACAAGGTGAAGAAGTTGAAGTCAAGCAACAAGGTGAAGAAGTAGAAAGTTAAACGATTGAAGAAATAGCAAGTCAGGAGCCCGCTTGGAGAACAGGGTGAATAAATTGAAAGCTAAGCAACAATATGATGAAATTGCAAGTCAGGAGCCCGCCTGGAGAATAGGGTGATGAAACTCAAGTCAAGAGTCCAAAAGAAGCTGCATAGATAGGATTTTTTTAATTTCATTTATGTTTTAACTTGTAATTTTCGTTTTTGATGTAATGACAGAGCCGCGAATCGGAACCTCGATGGGATCTCACTCGACTCTCCAACTCGGTTGTCCTTCTTTCTTCTATTTCTTTCTTTTAATAACGGTTGAGTCAAAATTTTGTCTCGTTGTCTACTTTTTTGTCTGAAAACACTTTGTGTTTACGCCCAAAAAGCGGCATGATGTAGATACCTAATTTTGTCCCTCCTAAAAAATCCAATTTATCCATTTTTTGTCTCACCTTATCATACACCTTCACCCGTGTGATTATACCCCATAAAAATTCAAGAAACAACAAAATTCCAATAAATACATAAAAAATTAACACCTCATCCAAACAAATTTAACAAACTCACCCTACCCCTTACATTTCTCACCACTACCCCTACCCCCACCTCACCTCCTACCCCTACCCCATGCCCATTCATATTTTTTATTTCTTTTCCATAACAGAAAATGGGGACCCCACGGGAATTCCCACAATACCCACCCACCATCTTCTCAACCATACATATATACACTCACCATTTCCATTTTGAGGGGTGACACACAACTCTCATATACACAGAGGACCCCATTTTTTCTACTACACAGAAAATTTACTCACAAAAAAACTACCATATACATACAATCCACTTCATACACGCACATAATTCACACACTGACCTCACCATTATTCTCTTCTACATAATAACGCGCGCACACTTACACACCACGGAACATATACAAACAGTGAGAACGTGCACATATCACAAACGAAGAAGGAAGAGAATAGAAAATAGAGTATAATTGATCTAAAAACAGAGGATAATTGATTGAAATTAAGAGAGAAAACACGAGAGAGGAGAGAAAATGATGCTGCCTTCAAAAACTTAACTCGTTCTTTGATTTTCATAGTTGTCAGAGCTCGACGGAGCTCCGGTGAGGTACTCTCTAAACCCAATGAACAAAACAATCCAAAACCAATGCTTATTGGGATTGGTATGGGGAAAGATCGTTGAAAAACAATAATAACTCTGATTGGCATTAACCCCGACGAAAATCATTCAAAACTAGCTCCATCTTGTTCTTTCCCATGACACATAAAAAGAGAAAATGGTTCTAGGAAAATAGAGTGTGGGATCCAGATTTGGGAATTTGGTTTTGATATTCGAGGGTCGATTTGAGGTCGAGTTTGGTCGTTGTTGAGGTACGACATGAGTTTTCAAATACGGATTCTACCGGGTTAATCAGAATACTAAGTCGATTTTAAAAGAGGCATTGAGGTCCAATTCTATATTTTCTCCCTTTAATTTTTATGTGAATGTGAATTGATTTGTTGTTTGACATGTTTGATTCTTTGTTGCGTTAGTTGATGTTGGATTTGAATGTGAAAACTTGGATTGGTAGTCGAAGTATTGATTAATTATTTTGAGAATGAATTTGGCGAGGGATTTGGTTTTGATGAAAGATGAAGGTTGGTTATTTTGATACATTGATGATTATTTTAATTTAGAATAAGTGTTGATGTTGTTAAACACAATAACATCATGATGGATTGAAATTGATAGGAAAACAGTAGGCGGGTAGGCAAATTTAAGAATGGTGTTTTGTTGAATGTTTGAAAGTGAGTGTGAATGATTCTTTCTACTTTATTACAAACTGAAACGGTATTCATTTAGCCGGGAAGTGCCCAGAGGTCATTTGTACTTATTCACCGGAGAATGCCCCGACGTATCATGTATACAAAGGAGGTTCGTGATGAAGGCCCGAGGCATCGGGTAAAGCATTGAATCTTAGTCTAGGATTAGTTTAGAATAGAATTTACATATCTGTATTTTTTATTATTATTTAAATTTTTGGTACTGTATAACTCGGACTAGACATTATTTTGGTTTTGAACTTTGTTTGATTTATTTGTTGTTTTTTTTATGTGTTTTATGTGGTTTATACATTCATAGTGTCAAATTAGCCGATATGCTCCAACAAGCGACCGTGGTCGGATCACGGGATCGAGGGGTGCCAACACCTTTCCCTCGGTCAACAGAATTCCTTAGCGAGAATCTCTGTTCGCGGATCAGTTTTGAGACTCAAACTGTTTTGGAAAAGAAATTTCCAAAGATGACTTGGCACACCCGATTTATGCCAGGTGGCGACTCTGAATTTAATTGTGAAATGAATCCTTTTCAAAACAAATTTTTATTTTTGTCACCTAATAATAAAAACCCTTTTCAAAATTTAAAATCTTATCTTTTTGATTAAAAAGGGGTGTGACAGATCTAGCTAGGTGAAATACTGAAGGCAACGAGGGTCTGAGAAGATCTCACAACGGACTCCATACAAGTAGTGACTCCACAACTTCAAGAAAAATACAACTGCGTACAACTCCAAATCATGTGAGGGAGAGAGTTTTTGCACTAAAATTCCATGTTACATATTGTGTAACTTGGTGTGTGAAATTCTTTTCTCATGAGATTGGCATATGAAATAAGTTGAGGCGGGTGATTTCATCACCTTTCGAGTGATGAGGCAAATGGAGTACACTTTAATTTGGATCTAAAAGTGAGTCACTTCTAGAGCATTCGTTTTTAATTTTTCAATTGCTCTTTGAAGTCTTAGGCATCCTTTGATAATGCATCATATGATATGGGGCGGAGCGAAAATAGCTTAGCACATGTGCAATGGGCTACTTATGGTTGCGATTAAAGCTAAGGTCACTCGAGCTTTAAGGCATAACAGTTGGGCTTAAATGACTGTGTCTCATGGTAAGAGGTAATGATACTTGAGGACAAGAAAATGCTTTAAGTTAGGGATGTTGATGAGTGGTGATTTTACCACTCATTCGCCCTAAATATCCATGCACATTACCTTGATTTGAATGAATAAATGAGGCATAGCTATGATTTTAATTGCAATAATATCCATATTTTGCAGGTACACAAACGCTTAGATGCAAAGAGGCGAGATGATTCAACAAAAACATGTCATGAAATAGTTATGCACCTGCACATTCAGGGGAGAAACAAAGCTTCTTGGTGAAAAAAGCTGCAACTGATGAATTATTTTCCTTAGGAGAAGTAGACTGGATACTTATTGTAAAAGGAGTATGGCTATGATATATGTATAGATAACATGAGTAGGCCATAGAAAGACAAATGAGGTGGTGGATGGTTAGCTTCTACCTGACGATGTAATGATTCACTTTTTGATTAAAGAAAATACCTGTTAATAATAATAAAAAAAGAGGCGAGATGAGCTGAAAAAAATCAATGTAGAAAAAAAATGCAAAAGGCTAGAAAATATGTGTAGACTGAGCCTCAGGTAATGCGATCGCTGAGTGGACACCGCAGTCGTAGGGCCGCGATCGTATCAATCAAGGTCGCGATCATGGTATAGCAGGACATCAGCCTGGGGAAAAATCTTTATTTCATCCTGAAGACTCCAAATTTCCATCTAAAAGGCTCAAAACCCTCATTGCAATGGAAGAATCATTCCACAACCCTAACTCTCAACCATAGTTTAGGGGTTTTGTAAATTTTTGGAGCTTAGAGCTCAAATTTGTACACTCAAATTTGTACTAATTTGAACTAATAAGAAATTAGAGTGACTTTTAAATATAGATTTGTCATCTTCCATTGAAGGTTTATTGAAGCTTGAAGTGTGATTTGCCTGATCTTTTTTTTTTAATGAATAACTTTGATGGAAGTTTTGGTTTATTTGTGCTTATTATTATGATGATTTGCTAGATCTAACTCTTGGGATTATGCTTGAATAGGATGCAAGTGTGTGGGCTGTGATTTATTTATGTAGATGTTAGTTTGTTGATAATGGGTTCTATTATTGCTATGCTAATTTGCTTGGGATTTGATGGGTGAAAGATTTAAATACCCACATGGGTTTGATGAGCTAAAGCTCCACGCTCTAGAAAGCTCAAGGCCATCTTTGAAAGAAGGGCTTTGGGTGAAGTATAGGAATCCATATCATACTCGAAAGAGGGGTGTGGAAACCAAAACAATAGTAGACAATCTGTAGATTTGTTTTGCCAATTGTTCACTTTCTTAGACATAAGGGTGAATGTGAGGTTGACTATCCTCTGGGCTCCATCCTAGAAATAGGGGTGCCTAATTGAGGTAATGGGTAGATTTAATTGTCACACTCGTTAGGTACTCGAAAGGGTCAACGAGTGACATTTATGTGGCTTTGTTAAAAAAACTAGCCTCAAGTACTTTAGATCTAGCCTACCGTATCATCAACAACTAAAATTTGCATCGAATTATTACATACCCATGCATATCTTGCCCCTAGGATAGCATAGTCCCAAGATCCGTTTCTAATTGATTACCCCCTAATCATTCTTAGTCTCAAATTAGTCCCTTAGAAGCCTAAGAATTACTTTCATGTTTGAAAACATCAAAACCCCCCAAACCGTTTTGTACTATAGGTTTGAATTTAGTTAGTAACTCTTATTCCGAACCTACTCAATCGCCACTCACATTGTTCCTCGTGGATTGGACCTCGACTATTGTTGGGTAAATATATTGACAATGACCGCCTTGAACTAAAATTGACGTATAAGTTGAGTGTTATTAAGAGGATACTTATTCTTAACCGTCATCTTATTCAACTGCCAATAATCAATACACATCCTCATAGACCCATCTTTTTTCTTCACAAGTAAGACAAGTGTACCCCAAGGCGAAACACAACATCAGATAAATCCAGTATCCAACAACTCCTACAATTGATCCTTCAATTCCTTTAACTCTTTTGGGGCCATCCTATAAGGAGAAACAGAGATGAGCTTGGTTCCCTGCTCAAGATCAATAGCAAAATCAATATTTCAATTCGGAGGCATACTAGGCAAGTCCGTAGGGAACTCGTCCATAAACTCACGGACAATACGGACAAAATTCAAGAAATGAGGCGAAATAACACTGGTGTCATGAATATGAGCCAAGTAAGATAAACATCCCCTCTCAATCAATTTATGAGCCTAAACATAAGATATAATTCTCTTAGGCCACGAATGAAGTGCACCCTTCCGAGATATCCTTGGCACACCTGACGAAGATAAATTCAAAGTCTTGGCAAAACAATCTAAGGCAGCATGATAAGGAGCTAACTAATACATGCCCAAAATAACATAAAAATCGACCATGTCTAACACAAGCACGTCTACAAAAGTGTTACGCCCGGTAAAAGTCACAATACAAGATCGGTGCACCTGATCCACTACTAAAGAATCACCTATCAAGGTAGATAAACGAATAGCATGGGAAAAGGCTCACTAACAGAATCAAACCCGAAGCAAAATAGACATACTCATAGAAAAAAGTCAATCCAAGATCAAATAATACATATGCAGGTCTAAAACAAACGGGGACGATACCAGTAATCATAACATCAGAAGCCTTAGCATCAAGTCTAGCTGGCATAACATAACACTATCCACGACTACCAACTGCCTGGGTGGCCCCATGACTACCATCAAAGGCTCCACCTTATTTTCTTCTCACACCTCTGGTAGAACCCTTACCTCTCACCGTTGAAATAGGAGTAGCCCAATCATCCAATGGGGGCAGTTCCTAGCCAATCTTATCACACATACAACAACCTCTACAACCAGCCTCAACAGAAGAATGTACAACTAGGACCGAACGACCATCCTAAACTGCTGAACTAAAAGATCCACCACTTGAACTTTGTAAAGTGACCACTGGCCTATGATGGTATCCACGAGGGCCTCTAAAATCTCTGCCTCAAGAGATCTGACTCCTGAATTCACCAAAACATCGCACTTTCTTGACGCATCCTTGATATGCACTAAGAATATCCTCTGTCATCTTTACATGATCCATTATACTCAGAAAAAAAACCTCAAACACAACCATCAGAGATGTAGCCAACTAAAAGGCGACATCCAAACCATTCACAAACTTCTGAATCTTTAAGCTTACCTATATCCTCTAAGAGGTGAAATAAGGTGGATTGCTTTTAGTTGGTGGATAAGAGAACTAGAAGAATAACCCAGGGTAATCTAAGTACCTATCATATGCAGGAAAGATTTGGGCTATTACTTCTGTTCTGTTTTTATTTATAACTATTTCGGACAATGCTTATCTTACCATAAAGTATTTTAAAGAATGTGGATAGAAAGTGTAGAGATTTTTTATGGGTTTCTTCTGAAAGACAAAAAAAATTCTTTAGTGTCTAGGGGCATAGTTTGCATGCCAAAGAAGTATGGGGTTCTGAACATTAAGAGATGTCAATTATGAAATGTTATTGTTGGAAAGTCGGTGTGGCTAGGTGCTTACCATAAAGACATGTTGTGGGTTAAGTGGGTTAATGAGGTGTATATAAAGACTGCAACTAACTTTGGGATCACGTGTTAATGCAAAACTACAGTTGGTACTGGAGGAAACTAAATGCGCTATGAAACTGGCAATGGGAGAATAATACTAGAGAGAGAGATATTTGTTGACTGCAACTGGGAACTACTCTATGGCTTCTAGTTACAATGTCATGTTGAGTGGTGTAACTAGAATACTTCAGGCAGAGTTGATTGGAGCTCCATTATGTTGCCTAGATAGAGAGTTTTGGTGTGGCTAGCTTGCCAGGGTAAACTGCTTGCTAAGCAGAGGTTGAATAGACTCTAGTGTCGATCGGTGAATGATGTAGTATGTATCCTGTGTAGAAGGAAGGATAAAACACAAGATCATCTATTTGCAAGTTGTTGGTAGATTACTGAAGTTATGAACAAGCTATAACTATTAGGCTTGGTGTAGTGATACCAAGAGGGAC
Organism: Capsicum annuum; assembly: GCF_002878395.1. Classification (NCBI taxonomy): domain Eukaryota; kingdom Viridiplantae; phylum Streptophyta; class Magnoliopsida; order Solanales; family Solanaceae; genus Capsicum; species Capsicum annuum. The sequence goes on from NC_061117.1 coordinate 203,716,390, forward strand.
AGTAAGGCAACTTCTGGGCTAGATCAACAGTAAACACTGGATGTGGTTTAAGAAGCAACTGATAGCAGTTGTGTATGGAGTTTCCATCTACTAGCATGACAAACTCGAAATTGAAAGCATGTTAAAAAGATAACTATTGATACTAACTTCATAATAACACAGATACAAGAGGAGTTAAGGGAAGGATAGACTGCAGGCCTCTAGAATCTAGACATTGTCAATACCTGATACATAGGTTATGTGTAATTAGATAAAGTTTTAGAGTTTCACTTATTTCTTTCTTTCTGAGTTCTACCTACTTAACTCCTTAATTAGGCTGATAAGTGGATGGATGCTCTAGCTTGTAATTGTTGTTTTATTACAATAATATTTTACAGTTTATTGTCCAAAAAAAAAATACCAAATAAATATATTTTAAAAAATATTGTAAAGTAATAGATAAGTCAACAATTCTCGATAAGATTTTACTACTTTCTCAATTTACTTTTATTTCTAACTTATTTCTAAAATAAATTTTCGGTTTACTTGTCACTTTGACAAATTAAGAAAAGACAACAAAAAATATTGTACTCTTAGCACTAATCATTTATTCTCCAAATCATTTTCAAAACATATTAGTAGTACTAAACATCAAATAATGGGGGCAGTATGATAAAATAGTCATGTCAACAGTTATTTTCTTAATATAACAAGTAAAAATGAACAAAGAAAGTGCATGAGATAAAATTGGCCAAACATGGATAATTTCCTATATAAATATACTTCCCATTGCTTCGATTGGTTCACTTTTATTTAGAGCTGTCAAAATGGGCTTGGCCAGTGAGGTCGGTCCAACCCAACCCTTTAATTAAGCTAAAAATTACATAAACCCATATGTTATGTTTCATTTATTACAAAATATCCCATATCCCCAAACATATTACATTTATACCACTTTTTTAATTTCTCTCTCATAAATTACATATACATACAAACCCTTTTTTAACATTCACCAAATCTTCCCCCAAAGTACGGTTAAACTCCCATTTTACGTTCACTATTTCTCCCCCAAAAGTACCGCTACAATCAAGCAACAGTTTTCAAGCTTGAAATCAATCGTGTATTACTCCAACTCCTTGTCAAGGGTATTCAATTTCAACTTAATCTTCTTCAATTTCAACTGAATCTTCTTTTAACATTCTAAATGTTTAATTTTTGAGTATTGTTAAGAAAAAATTTCAATACATAGTTGAAATTTTCGAGAATTTTCAAACAAGATCTTGTTGTATGTTTTGATTTGCTAATTTTATGGGTTTCTACTTTACCAAATTATAGTTTAACTATCTGTATTTTTCTCCTTTAAAAATAAATAATCTTCTATTTGAAGTAATAAAATAGCAACTTAGTACTTAGTTAATGGAGGATTCTCCTTCCTTTATTTTAGGATTAACTCAGCTAGATAATAACGAGACAACAAATTCGCTAGTTGATTTCGTTCCCGTAGTATTTGATAATGAGGAACCTAACTTTGATGAAAATAGATTAAAAAATTTTAACGACCCCATTAGGATGAAAATGATTATTAAAGCATCAAATTCAAGGTCAAAAAAAGAAATTGAAGAATCATCAAGAAAATTGAAAAAAAAAAGGATAATGATCGGCCTCGTTTATCAAAGGTATTTCATCTTTTATAATATTTTTGTTATTGGTATATTTCATTTTTTGAAAATGGTATTTAACTGTTGTGATTGTTTATTGGGGCGATGAAGTTAAGTGTGAAAATTGGATGCGCAAATACAAAATTACTCTGTGTATATATTCTGCATTTATATTTTTGTTGATGCTATTGATTTGAACACCTTAATTTTTGTAGTTCAAATACATATGTGGTTATTGCTTGTATCTATTAGTAAGTATTTATGTGTTATACACATACATTATTCTTTTTATGTTCCTGAACGTATACATAAATTCTATTATGTGTGTTTTGTGTACTGTGTTTTGATGCATTGAACATTTACATTTGTATATGTAAATCATATTTATATATGAGTTGTTTTTTTGTTGTGTATACTGTTTTTGAGGTAAGAAATATTACATCTGTATGTGTAAAACATATACAAAAGAATTGTAGTTGTTTTATTTTCTTGTGTATTGTTGTGTTTATATAGATCTAACATATGTATATTTAATAGATATACATAAGTTACCATGTTTTTAAGGTTATGAATAGTACCTATGTATATTTCTAACACATATATGTAATGTATATGTTGTTAAATGTGTAATTAAATGCCTTGTTTATATTCATCATTTTTTATGTATTGTCCATAATTCATGTGTTAGATATTGTTAGATGTGTAATGAAATGACTAGTTGTTATGTACAGTATATGTTTTAACCATATAGACTCACATATTATGTGTTCTTCATTTCCAATAGGGTATGAAATATCGAATAAAAGATATTCCTGCGCATTCTTTGCATTTTGGTAGTTATTACAACAATGTATTTGGTTTAGATATAAAGAATTGTGCTGGTGAAGAAGCTTACAATCTGTTTTGTCAAACAATCTTTTGGTCCTTTCTAGACATGCCCCAGTGTAATTTTCAGGGTCAGATTTTCAAATGTATACTTGTGCTTGAGGTAGAGCAAGGAAATCCGGATGAAATTTACGTTTACGTGTAGGAAACCATTTTGAAGTTTACTATTTCTGAGTTTGCTTTAATATCTGGACTTAAATGTACTGGGAACATTGAGGAACACATGTATACTCATTCATCTAATTCCATATTAATGGTGAAGTATTTTCCAAGTTCAAAACATACTGTCAAAAAGTGTATTTTTGTACAGTGATTCAAGGCAAAAAATTTCGACAACAACAACGATGCTTTGAACATGTCCATCCTATACTTTATTCATACCTTTTTATTTTCACAAGTACGTGATGCTACTATTAGATTTTTGGACTTTATGATGGTGGAGGATGGTAGGTATGAACAATTTTCATGGGGAAAGGCTTCTTTTTGAAAGCTGATTGCAACATGGAGACAAGATTTTTTTATTCAAAAACAGCTATACTCTAATGGGGAAATGCCTCATGTGTTGAATATTTGGATGTATGAATGTTGTTCTGAGGTAGACAGTACTATAGCTGAGTGTGTCGGTAATGTAATTCCAAGGATTTTTAACTGGAAGATAGTTGGGATTAAGGTCAAGTATCAGAACTTCATGATCGGTATGTTCAGCAAGGTAAACATTTAGTATTACATTTTGAGTTAAAATTTGTATTTCACTCTGCTGACTTTCCGGTGAATCTTCATGTAGCCATTTTTTATGCTTAACAGTTTGTGTACACTAATTTATGGCCAACTCATGAAGAAGTACAAAGACATGATTTTTCAACGATTGATGGTGTTGAATTAAATAATGATGAATCTGTCTTCTCACATGATACTTATCCAGATCGTTGTGGTAAAAGACATACTATTGACATACATACTCAATCGGACATGGACCATCAAGGTTTTGAAGATTTTAGTACTGTCCCACCACCTAAAATCCTAATAAAGGCAGGTCTGAGTACTCATGCATCAGCATCGCAACCTATGAAAAAGAGGAGGACAGTCCAATTTGATACTACAACTGTTTCTATGCAAGATAGCGAGAAAACTCCATCGTTTGTTTTAGTAAAAAGTATGCCAATAGATCAATTACAGACTTCTTATTCAGAGCATGTTGATGCACCAACGCTAACTCCATTATCATCCGGCAAGTCAGGTCATCAGGACAGTTCTGACCAAAAGTGGAATGAGTTGAAGTTCTTCTTAAAATCTTATGTAAGTTTCTGCATATAGCAAATACTATGTACAATTAAATTGTAGAAACATAATCAAATTTGTTGTCTTTTTATTTATAGGTTGGCCAAAAATTCACCTTCATTCACAAAGTAATGGTTAAACAACATGAAGAATCAAAAGACAAAAGAAATAAACAACACACTAAACTAAAGAGCATGCTAAAACACATCAAACACACCCATGAAAAAGTAAATTTAACGGATTTTACTTAAAATAATTAATAATTTTTGTATTTAACTATTGAATTACATTCGTGCCGTTATCATTTTTGATATACATCACAATTTTCTATTAAATTGATGTACATCATAAATTGTTGATAGAACTTTTTATTTTAATTTCGTTCAGAATTGTACACTTACATAGAATACTTAATTGTACCTAAACAGATTTTTAATTAATCAAACTTCAAATGTTAATACGATATGGTTATGGATGTTACAAAATACACACACTCACTTATGTATATATCTAAATATACATAAAATACACACACAGTCATTTATATATCCTAATATATTTTATTTATGTCTTGTACATCTAAGTTATGTATATTGTTCAATACACATAACTTTGTTATGTATATATAGATTATATACATAACAATGTAATGTATATTTAACAACATACATAAGTTAGTGGTCTATAGTATCTATCATACAAGCCCATCTTATCAACATTTCTAACTTATTCATACATAATCAATTATCTATGTTGGATGAATCCAATATTATATTTATTACTCTATATTTTATATTTTGATTAAAAATTTGGGCATAAAAAGATCTCATTCATTGCAATTTTTTCAAATATTTTTTTCATAAAACAGCAAAAGGATCAAAAAGATCAAGATGTGGAATGTTTACAAAAGGAAGATTTTCCATCAAAAGAACAGGTTGTTCATACGAATTTCTTTTCAACAAATACACACAATGCAAAAATGATATGTTTTATAACTATGCATTTTTTTATTTTCCTACATTGATGTTGTTCTTACACATATGTAATCCTAATGTCATAAGGATGATGAACTTGGAGGGTTTACAACTGGGGGTGTACCATCACTAGACAATTTCGAAGAGATGGATATCGTCAGTAGTTCGAAAGATAAAGGAAAAAAAGTATTTTTTATAAAATGACTATTTCTCAAGTGAGATATTGATATTAAATTTATACACACACAGTCATGTATATATTCAAATATATTCATCTATGTTTTCTACATTAAACAAGTTAAATAACAAAGTTAAATATATTTTTTAATATACATAACTGCGCTATGTATATCATTTTTTCATACATAACTATGTAGTTAATATTTTATAAATAACATAAATATTTTGTGTATAATTCACAACATACATTCTGTGTAGTACATATTTATAACTTATTTAACAATAATGATTTATTTATTGTATTTTTCTAAACAACACCTACAGCCTTAACAAGATCATGATGTGGAATGTTTACAACAGGAACATGTTCAACCAAAAGAGCAGGTTGATATAGAATTCTTTCCAACAGAGGAACAAAAAAATAAGGTATTTTTTTACAAAAAGGCAGTTTCACATAGTTAGTTTCATATTTTGCATTAAAGAAAAAATTAAAATAAAATTTAGATTCGTTTCTTGTGTTTGTTGATTGATGTTCTGGATAGTTATATTTGTTATTAGTTTGTATATGTCATTTGTCATACGTATATGTTTATAATATACATAGTTAATGCATCAAAAAAGAAAACATCATCATAAACATTCAATACACATTTTAAATATTTTTTATTCTCGACAACAGTAATAAATCATTGCACATAGAATTTGCTCATGATAAAATGTACAAAAGCCTTTTGAGGTTTGATATATCTCATAGTATAAAAGTTATTATTTTGTAAAAATACACTTATTTAGTTTTATATATGTTTTTTAATATATAACAGGATTTCGAAGGATTTAGTTCGCATGTTTGAACTTCCACGTTAAATGCTTTTGTCGAAGAAATGGTGAATCAGGAACTGGAGGATATTGAAACTGCCACATTGAATGCTCTTGTCGATGCTATTGTAAATTAGAATTCGAATTACTCTAAAGTAGAAATACCTATGACTGAGAATATCCATAATGATCATTCGGTAAATACATAAAGTGATTTTTTAAAATAATTTTAGTGTCAAATTTTATAGTTATTTTTTTTTTTTACAAACATATTTAAACAAAACTTACATTATATACATTTATTTATCTATATAGAATGAATACTTGAGTGCCATGTCAGAATCTGCTCAATTGGAGATAGATGCTATAATGCAAGGTTTGACAGCACCGGTAGATGATATTTTGCTGAAAGTTATTAAATCGGGAGATGAAACATTTAACTTGCATTCCCTATCTGATATTCAGATTCCATCAAATTATCTTGATTCAGTTGTTGCAGCTCATCTAGCTATAAAAACCCCTGCTAAACGACCCAGGACTAGGTCCAGAATTTTCAAGTCACCATACACGACTGACTTTGCATCTGCTTCAAAGGCCCTATAGGATAAAAGCACAGATTTCAAACAGACATTTGCATTTGAATGTTATGGAATATCTGATGATATTCCAAGTTCTATCATTGAAGAGTACAAGAAATGAGTTCTTGAGGATCTGTTGAAGTTTCATTCCAAAAATTGAGTTCTAACAATACAAATATTATTTTGTTTCATGAATATGCATGTACAATTTATACATTTTTCTTAATACAATTATTCAACTTTTTATAGGAAAATAAATGTTGAATTCTACAAAGCAAAAGCATCTTCCTTTGGAGTTCAGCAATATGATTTTGTTGTTGCTAATGCTCGTTCTAAGAATTGATTTTACTTGATGTCGCAGAAAAATTCATGCTGGAATGATGAGGTATTTTTAATTTGAATATTACCTTTTAAAAATTTTCATATATACATACATATATTGGCATCTTATTCATATTACACTTACAAATAATGTGTTACAGTTTGAAAACATTTTGTATTTGTAGTTCATATACATATGTGGTTAGTGCTTGTACGTATTAGTAAGTATGTATATGTTCTACACATACATTGTTCTTTTAATGTTGTTGAACATATAAATAAATTCTATTATGTGTGTTTTAAGTACTATATTTTGATGCATTGAAGTTTTACATATGTGTATATAAATCATATATATATGAGTTGTTTTTTGTTTTTAATAGTGTTTTTCAGGTAAGGAATGTTACATATGTATGTGAAGAATATATACATAAATATTATATTTGTTTGTTATGTTGTGTATTGTTATGTACATATACATATAACATTTGTATATTAAATATATATACATATGTTACCATCTGGTCAAGGGTATGAACGTTACCTACGTATATTTTAAATAAATACATGATCGATATATATCGTTAACTGTGTAATAAAATTTCTTGTTTATATTCATCCTTTTTTAAGTATTTTTCATATACATGTCTATGTACTAGGTGTGTAATGCAATTAATAGTGTAACGTACATAAAATATTTTAATCATATTGGTTCACCTATTATTTGTTCTTCATTTTCAATAGGGTATGAAATACCGGATAAAAAAATATTTCTACGCATTCTTTGTATATGTAGGATTCATTATATGTATTTGCAGAATTGCAATGAATAACTATATGTATGTGCAGATTCATTATATACATGTGCAGATTAGAATGTTTTATCGTAACTGCCTGGAAGTTATATATATTAAATCCACAATTATGTTTACTTTTTTTTTAACTATTATTACTATCTGTATACATATAAATATGTTCAGAATGTACATCAACATAATGCCTCTTCTTTGTATTTTAATTTTGTAGCATATTGATGTGATATTTTTTCACTTACGCAAGAAATCAAACTTATGAACTGATCAGGAATATTGATTTGCCACAACAAAATGCTTTTTCAAGAATTATGTTGAGAAGACATATCGTAGATATTATCCTAATAATTTAGACACGGTACTTTCTACTCAACAGGATTATGTTGAGTCTGTGGTTGTGGCCGACAACGAAAATGCAATAAACAACATAATCAAGGGATTTTCAATACCAGCTAGGTTTCCATGGAACCTTGTTGATGAGGTGTATGTTCCAATCAACTGAATCAAAATTTTCATTGGGTGTTAGTTGTTATAGCTCTAAAGGATAGACGTATATGCGTCTATGATTCACTGTCCAACCTAAGAAATATGGAGTCATCCCTCGAGATTCACAAGTTGGCGGTGATGCACCTAACCTTCTTCTCTGACAGTGAATTTTTTGAACAAACATTCCGTACAGATTGGCCAAACCCTGATGCATACAGGGATAAACTGAGTGATACGACGCAGTTACTGAATAACAATCCATTTGAGATTGAGTATGTGCAAAATATTACTCAACAAGATTGTGATAGTCTGTAAGTAATTTGTACTTAATATTTTCTTAAATCTTATTTACAATGTGTTATAATTATATAACGTGTTTATTTTTTCGTGACAGAGACTGAGGAGTTTTTGTTGCTGGATATGGAGAATACATAAGTGAAGGAATGTCAGTCCCATAAGTTAATTTTGAAGTGGCATACCATCGTATGCGATACGCATCTCTCCATAGAAATTATGGTCTTCGAAAAGCAAAAAATAATTATGTAAGGGAGAATGAAGACCCTCCAAGACCAAGGCCAACAAAACACTCAATTCCTGATGAAATGATCATTGCTAGAATTGGGTAGGAGGACAGTATATTATGGTTTACAGAATATTTACTAATATGAATTTTGTCAGGAATGTTGCATTTTCAACAACTTTAGATGTTTTCTTATTACAAATTTATTTTAATAGTTTTTTTAAGCAATGCTTATGAATTAATGACAAAAATTTCTTTGCTTATTATCGTTTTGTGTACATGATTTGTCGTTCTATATTTATTCGTGAACTAATCTACATATACATATGCATACTGAATACTATTGATAACCAAATGCTTACAAAACACATTTCTTTTATACAAATAACATAGCATTTATGTTTATGTTTTTATTCTTTTAAATATGTACGATTACGTATACATATACAAATTGTATACCGATGATGTCATATGTCTATTATACGCTTATTGCATTATTAAACTATTGAATTATTTTTTGTGTGTATAATTGTTATCTTATGCTTATAAAGAACAAACCAAATTAACTTCTTCATTGAGTGTATATATTGTATTATACACAACACTCTATTCTACAAAACATATTTCTTCGTTCCAATACATAACAACTTAGTATATATTTTTTTCTTCTTAAATGTGTGTATATGTCAACATTTACATATTGTTTATACCTTCATTCTTATGCCTAAATATAATTTTTAGAATGCATTTACATGTCAACTACACTGCATTTAGTCTTAATCATCTTATAAATGTCGGAATGTTCATAGAATTTTATTCAACACCACTCATTATAATTTTATACCTCGAATCATTCATATATAATATGTCTATAAAGATTTTTTTTGTGTTCATACTTTTGAGTTATTCATTTTACACACACAAAAAATGATTCCATGTATATCTATTCATATACATACAATATTTTGTCACCTGTTGTAAATTCCTATATAATCACTATAAACTCAAGATTTACATATCCATCTTATAAGCTTTTAACATATATACAGTCTTATAAGCTACATACATTTAGATATGATATGTTTGTCATTAATAAGACATATTTATCAACAAATAAAAATAAATACATAAAAAAAGAGCAAAAAATGGCAAACTAAATCTGATCATTGATGCGAATAACTCAGCAAACAAAATACTTACAAAAATATAAAAATACTTAACACAAGTAAACAAATACACATAAAAAATTGAGCAAAAAATTGATCAAATTCAAGCATAAACTGAACAAAATTCTTAATTATTTCAATGTTAAAATAGAAAACAAAAACTGTTTACTGACTTCATTTCTGAAAAATGAAAAACGATAATCGAGTGATTAATCTTCAAGAGTCAACAAAAACTAAAAATTAATTCTCTTTAGGAAAAAAATTGCAGGAACGCCTATTGTGTCCTTCAAGTCCGCAACGTCCGTAATGATTTGTGCTTGATGAAAGTGTTTCACTAGATTTTTTCTTCCGTCTTTTCTTCAACCTTTTTGAAAGTCTTTTGAATATCGGGGGCAACACTTCTTCCTCAGCTACACTATTAGGAACATTCCAATCTATCCTATATAGCATCGGAATGATTGGAACTTCATAAGTCTTCACCAAAGTAGCTGGTTTGTAGTATTCAAAACAATATGGATCAAATTTCTTTACATGTTTAGACTTCAATACGGTAAAAGCATGAGAACAAGGTATTTGATCTATTTGGAACCTCCCACAGCTACATGCCTCACATTCAAGGTCGACAATGTATCTTTGTCCAGATTCATAAACTGAATATATATACGGTGAGGACGCCTTAACCTGAAGAGAATAAAAAATACATACATTAAACTTTATCAGTAATTTTTATTTCATTTTGAAAAAAGTAATGTTTACTGTGATTATAACAATACATATAACTGCTTGATAAAAACTCACAAAAATTGATACATACCGTCATCCTCAACGCTTTCATACCATTGAGAGTTAAGATTTCATCAAATCTACGATCCAATGTAGAACTTATATATGAAGCTATATCACTGTTTTCACAGTTCAAGATCCAAATAACATTCACACCTCTTCTAAGAATTCATATATTGACAATTTTCTGGCCTCCATCAAACAACCATTAATACACTCAGCAATATTCAAAGTCATCATCCGACCTCTATTTACCGGTGAATGACACCTACTTCACTTTTCATATCCAGTTTCTTGTAGATATTTTTTCACTCTCGGATCAGCTTTTTCAATCTTTGCCATTAGGTAGTCAAAATCCTCTTTTTGATAAGCCTTGGCCATTGAATAATACAAATCACTAATACTTTCTTTGCTTTTCCAAAAGTAATCCCAAATATTTTTTCAGAGATGCCAAATGCATGTAAGGTGTGGGACATTTGGATATACAACACTAACCGCTTTGATGATACTTTCATTACGATCAGAGACAACACATATGTTGTCACATTCTCCAAAAGCAACTTTGAATTGGTTGAAAAATCATGACCATGAGCTGTCATTTTTCATATCCACAACTCCGTACGTGAGCGGTAAAATACATCCTAATTTACGTATAAACTATATTAATATTGATAAGTTGTCAAAACTAATTTGTTATATAACAATATATATTTTACAATGAAATACAAAGTCTAAACAAATATAAATGAAAAATACCATACCTGCACCGTCGAGCGTAATTACTGACAGAAAAGTCCCTTGATATGGTCCACTTAAATGTGCACCATCAACAACTACAACGGATCTACAAAACTCAAAACCCCTTATCATTGGATGCAGCACTATAAAAAGATACATAAATCGATTATCCTAAGACTTATGCATTGCAAGTGTGAATTTGGATAGACATTATTCAATATATACATGTATCTCGACATCTGTCTATACCCATCAGTTAACTACCTCTAAGCATCGGTATGGCGCGCTCCTTTGTACGCCATGCCTTCATATAGTTTATATCAACACCATATACAACTTTCATTTCTTCCATGATGTTTCCCGGTGTGTACTTTCTTTTAAGGTTAACTAATTTAGGAGCCGCGAATTCACATACAAAAGCACCAGTCGCCATAATATTCTTCAGAACCCTATCACGCAAACGACATGAATGTTCTGGATTAAATCTTCTTATGATAAAAACATCTATTTTTTTATAGCTAGATGCTTTCAACATTCATTCACAATCCTCATTATGACATCAGAGGAAATAGTTGCAATATGCAGTAACATAAACTATAATAACTTTCTGTGTATGTTCATAACATTTCAACGTTACTAATCAGAGAAACTATAACAAAATCAGGAAAAAAAAAGATATACAACACACCTAACTTTTTATGGATGTAAAACACTTTTATATATCACAGGACAGAATAACATTGATTTTATTCCACAATTACAACATATACATTTTTTATAAGTCATCAGTTAAAATTTAAAAAATGGTTATCCATATAAACTCTCTCGAATGTTTAAAACGTTTATACCAAAAAAAATATATACATAAGAAATATTATGTATATGTTAAACCTTAAACATTACATTAGATTCTTTCCTTTTGCATATTCTTTTGTCCATTGTTCTGGTACTACAACACCACATTAACATAAACAAACAATATAGAATGTTTACGTAAACTTACAATCAATCACTTCATGCGACAAAAATTTACAATATATTTTTCAATTCAGTTCATAACAATTTCAAACCATAAAAAAATTACAACATAACTAACATAACATAATTTATACAGTTTACCAAAAAATATTTCTAACACAACAAAATAAATGTATTACCTTTTTTGATCTGAACGTTTAGCTCTTGAATTGAATTCATGTGTCACAACATACTTTGACATCACAGAAACGAGCGTCTTTTTATTCTTATACATCTGTTTCACCTTCACATCAATACTCTTGCTATCACAAATAAGATTATCAACCTCGAATTTCGAAATATACAACGCATATTGATTATGCATCTCTGCAATTGCTAGAGTCATAGCGTCTGATTCAACACCCTCCACGCAAATAAGAGCTCCTGTATCTCTATCAAACTGTATCCCATCGAAAGACTTATCAATTGTTGATATGCACAACGGATACATCAAGAATGCTGGATGCGCTTTCTTCAACTCTACATAAAACCGTACTCCATTGTCGTTATGGATATGAAAAGGTGAAGCATTGTCGTTGACTACATAACGTACATCAATATTTTTTCGCACTTCATCAATGTTTAATTCCGTAGCAATTGACTAAATCAACTTCAAGTAACTTATTGATTCCGCAACAACTATTTCTTCACTTTTATAATTTACATATTTCGTTTCTGTTCTCCACTTACCAGCGTACCTCAAAAGGATAGCAATATTCATCTTCTTGAAGTTGAATTCTAATTTTTTCCTTCAAAACTATTGACATAAACAGTGACTGGACTTTTTTTGTGTGTGTTAATTTCGTGTTATTTGTTTTCTTGAAATTGAAGTAAAGTTCTTTTTTTCAACAGGATCAACAAAATCAGTGATTTTTTTTCTGTATATGTGAATTTCGTATGAGCTTTTTTTAATGCATTTGACTAATTCAAAATTTGAAAGCAGTTGTTACATAATTTAAGGAAGACATTAATCCACTAAATTAATTTGTTGACTTAAAAGCGTGATTAAAGGAATGAATTCGTTATTTTCTTTTTATACGCCAGATACATTATCAGATATACATAGGATTATATGTCTATTAATCGTAACTTATGAATATTAAAAAGGGAGAGAGAGTAAAGATTTTAAAAAAAGTGGGATAGGGTGTAATTAGTTATAAAAGGGTTGGTATTTGTGTTATTTATACTTAATTAAGTGGGGTTGGGTTAAGTTTTTTCAGTCCATTTAAAAACGAGGCTTATAAGCCAAGCCTCACTTGGCCCACCGGCCTTAGAGGTCTAACCAGTCAGCCTTAGAGGCCAGTCCATGGACTAGAACATTAAAAATAATTATTAAATATTCTTAATTTGGTCATTTATTTATTAGGAATTAGAATTTTGGCAATATTTTCTAACTAGCTACTTTTTTTTTTTATCCATCCTTTGATTGATACTAATTTTTTTATAGTTCTTGGTGTGTGTTTGAAATGACTAGTAAGCTGCTTTTAGTTGTGAAATTCAAAAAATTGCTTTTACTCATAATGATTTAATTTTGTTGCCTTTGCTTAATGCAACATTTTGTTCTTTAAATTTAGGCTCTCTTCTGTTATAATCTTGCTGCTTTTATTTAGATACTCTGTGTATTTCTGTATTTATTATCTTAACTATATTACAATTTTCCTATGAAATTTGAAGCTAATTATCATTTCTTTACTTATTATAGTAAATGTCATGAGTTAATTGCAACTAAGGGATCGTTTTGTGTGAGTCTAAGGGATAAATATTTCGAGATAAAATGAAGGACTATTTTATCCCTTGTTTAGTGTGAGGTATTAGTTAATACCGACATAGTGATTGCGGAAAAATTGAACGAGAATTGAATGAATAAATTGAATTGAATACTTGAATAATTAAACTTGAATTGATTGTTTTGAATGTATTGAATTGAAATAAAATAAATATACAAAGCCCTATTTATACAAGTAATTAATCAACTAGATAAAGTATAAGTCTAAATAAGGTATAAAATAATAAAGTTTTACACTCGTAAATAAGGTAGGATGCACTCCTAAATAAAATAGGATATTGGTCTAAGTAAGGATACAAAAGATTTACCTAAAGTATACAAAAGGAAATAAATAATATGCATAAAGATTTTCTGAATATTCTGAATATGAGACAAAATTAATGTGTTGGGGTTGATAATATTGAGGCTGACACAAGTAATTCACGACAACAGATGAATAGCTATCAGATGAAATAGGTGAATCAAATCGATCCAATAAACAGATACAATTATATTCCAGTATTATTTATACCAAAATTGTATATTTTGTGTCATATGTAAAATAATTTATTTGCTAACTATTATTTTCACGGAAGATTTTGTAATCTTCCTCATTAGTTTGGCATATTCTTCCAAAGGATTTGAATAATGTACTAGATATTCGGATTAATTAGATGATTATAATTGTGCCAAGTGCTTGAATAATTTAAAGCCTATATGTTAGGTAGCACGTGTTCACAAGTAATCAAATTTTTAATTAATTTGACAAATGATGATAGTGCAAATCACTTGAAATTGTTAATGCTAATTGCAATATCAATTCACTATGTCAGAGATTATTTTATTTATTATCACGTGATGTGATAGACCTTAAAAGTGGTACAACCTATTCACATCTTTTCTAAAAGTAATAAAAAGGGAATTACTGATAAAAAGTTTCAATTTAATAATATCCTTAAAGAGGCTACCTAACTTAATAATTGTGGGGATGAAGGCCTACAATTTCATTTTCTCCTGTTAATGTCTTTGCAATAAATTATGCTCAATAATCAATTTACCAAAAAAATAAATAAATAAAAAATGACCAATTTCGAATAATTTCAGTACTCTATAGCTTGTATGAAACAAATAGAACCTGTATAATTTAAAAGATTTTGATGTATTATTCCTTGTGTCCCAAAATAACTATCGTTGTGACTTTGAGTTTTCCAAATATATGCTGCAAACGAAATTGAAAGAAAAAAAAAAATATAAAGCACAACAAATTTATTTGAATTCAAGTTTTAAGAGTACAATTTTATTTTTAGGTTACCAAAGTACAATAATTATGAATATCTTATTAGCTTGATTTGGTAAAATATTTTTGTCTAATACCAAAATTAGCGGGTGTCATAATTTTATTACAAATCAACCTAGTCAATTTTTTTTTTACGTGTTAACGTAATGATTTGATTCGATTTTATAATTTTCTTTGAATACTCCTGCTATTAATAGTTCCACGTGCTTCATAGATAATCAATACAAATATTGTCAAAAGAAGTATTTCCTCCGTTTCAAATTATGTGTTGCTATTTGATCAGATATGATATTTAAGAAATAAGTATTGAATTTGTTAAAGTTATAAAATTACCTTTTTTAAAGAAAGGAGTAATAGTATTTAAAATTAAATGGGACCACTTTTAATTGAAAAGACAAATAATAAAAAAGGTAATAGTATTTAAAATCAAGTAGAACCACTAAGAGTAAAATTGTAATTGTATCGTTAAAAACTTACTAAATAACGAAAGACAATATTCTTTTTGGAATGGATTAAAAAGAAAATAGCGATATATAATTTGAGACGGAGTTGAGTATAAAAGTTAAACCCCACACATCATACTCAAGATTAATGATTTAAAAGCTTATCTAATCCCTACCCCATGTCGTACCAATCTTTTTCATTATGTCAACCCAAGCAAAAAAAAAAAAAATGCTTTCCTAAATGACAGTTTCTTCTTTTAAAAACGAAATGATCTAATTTAACTTAACATAGAGTTTAAAAAAATAAAAAAAAATTTTAAATTTTATGATCCTAAATTAAAGTTATGTTAAATGTATTAAAATTTCCTTTAATCTTGATATGTGGAAAGTTAAATTAAAAGTATTGTCAAAAAAGGAAAGAGACATTCTTTATTTAAACAAACTAAAAAGAAAAATATATCTTTCTTTTTTAAATTGAGGGAGTATTTTTTACGTTTCAATTTGTTTGTTTTACTAATTTTTTAAAAAAGAAATAGTTTAATTACACTTTTTAATAAACTTTGGATTCAAATATGCCTTCTCGTTACACTTGTGATTCAATTATTTATATTATTATGGAATTCTTTTGAAATCGACGGAATTTTAAATTGGGGTGGATCATTGACACATGCCCTTTCGTCAAAACTAAGGTCAAATTTATGTGAATATAATGTGATGGATGTATTTGGACCAAGAGAGAGTAATGAGAAAGGTGTATTTGGATAACAATGAAGGCTAGTATAGGAATATATTTGATTTTTTTGGTTTTCACTTTTTATGTGGCGTACTTAAAATATAAAATTAATTTTTTTTGTACATTTTATATATTCTTAATTTAATATCATAAAATTAAAAAAAAATTTTTATATATTTTAGTTCAGGTTAAATCAAATACTCATTGCGTATTTACATATACTAAAAGAAATATGATTGGATTAGTTCAAAGGAAACAATTTTGTATCCACGCGGTTTACCAAGTGACAAGCTATTGTTGCTTCCTTGTCTTGCGTTGGCTAGGAAACAAACCAAGTAATTGTTTTATGTGTTGTCTATTTAATTCAATATCGGGTATGTTATTGTTATTGTCTGAGTTTTTATCAGGAGTAAATTTCATGGATGGCCATTTAACTTTGTGTTCATTATCTAAAAGTCATTATTTTTTATTTTGATACACAAAAGTCATTTAATTTTGCTTCATATTTCACAAAAGTCACTTTGACAAAATTTGATTAAAAAACTACCTAAAATGTGAGATGAAATAAAAGAAGATCTCTTATGTTTAAGGATAGGTTCAAAACAATCCCTCAAATATACTTTTGAACAATTTCTATCCACTATATTGCTAAAGATGAGCCTTTTTATTTACATATATTTTACAAAGTCTACCGACCAAATTTAAAAATTGAAAAAAAGTAAAACCAAAAAAATTTAAAATTTATTTATCATAAATATACAATAATAATATTTTAATTTTAATATTACACTATTTTTTTGATTAATTTATAGACATCTTTTCTTTACTTTTGTACATATATTTATTAGATTATTAAGTAAATAAATATAATTTTTAAGTTATTTTATAATAGTTTCTATGAATATTATTATCAAAACGTTGAATATGTGGGGCAAACAACAATATTTTTAGTAAATAGAGATACTAAAAGAAATTCAAAACTAAAATAATGTTACTTATTATGAAATGAAAAATTTAAAAAGTTTTGGATGATAGATTTTTTTGAGAGGTTAGGGATAGAGTTGAAAGATTTATTGAAATTAATTGAAAAAGGGGGTATGATGAAAGTTATAAATTTATACTAATATCTTACTCTTTAATATTTCAATTATTTCATAAAAGAATTAATTTCAAGTATATATTTTTGTATTAGCGATAAATATGTCGAAGGAATAGGTATGAAGAAATAAAAATAATCAAAGAAAGTGTGGTATCATATGTAACATAAGAGATCAACGTTATAAATAAAACTTGTGAAGGGGTCTATGAAATTATTTTATAAATAAATAAATTGCCCTAGAAAGCAACACCAAATCCTCCAATAATTCAAAAAAAATAATAAATATAGCAAAAGAATATATCTCTAAATATGATTCAAAATTAAACTCTTTTTTTTTTTTTTATAGTTTTGTAAAATTTAAAAATTAAAATTTGTTAAATATTTTATGAAGCTCAAATATACTCACATTTAGCAAAGCTTAAAGTATCAAAAATACTTAAAAGTATATTTGAGAGGTCATTTTGAACCTACCTTCAAATATAAGGGATCTTTTTTATATTTATTTAAAACACATTTTAATCAAATTTTGTCAAAGTGACTTTTGTGAAAGGTAAGGTAAAGTTAAATGACTTTTATGAAACAAACCATAGAATAATGACTTTTGGATAATGAACACAAAATTGAATGACCATCCATGAAATTTATTCTTTTTATCATGTAAGAGATTTAAATTTGTCATCAGTTAATAATTGAGTTAAATATATTTTTGTTTAATATCGAATATATTGTTGTTTTTGTCTACTGTGTGTTTTTATTAGGAAGGAGGTTTATATTGTCATCAGTTAATAATTGAGTTAAATATATTCTTGTTATCATAAAATTAGTTTAAACATGTCCTTATTCACTAACAATGTATATTGTTTTTAACCACAAGGTCTTTTTTACCAGGATATAAATATATATATATATATATATATATAATCGATAATCTATTAAAAGTGTGAAGCCTCATAAAAAAGTGAATTGAACATTTTGCCCTTTATTAAAAGATTTTTTTTTAGACAAAACTGTCATTTACTAATTTATTTAAATTATTAATTAATTATTCTCTTTATAATTATGAAGTCCTAAAATATATGGTAAGAAGTATCAAAAAAGTTAATAACTAAGTAATCCAAAAATATATGGTGAAAAATAACTTTTATGTATTGGATTCTTCCTTATTGAAACCATGTAATACAATATATTTATAAAAGAATTATAAATTTTTTATTTATTTGAATAATTAGGTAAAAAAATCTTAATATCGTTTTTAGAGTAGATACGACTATAGTTAATATGTTTTACTAAAAATATTCTAATGGTTGAATTCTTCCCCATTTAAATTATACACAAAGTCCTAATGTATCTAAAGAAAATTGAAGGAAAAGTGTCTTTTAAGTCTTGAATGAAGGATTGGTGACATTGACCAACAGATAGGGTCAAACATCATTAGGAAACTTGATTAAGCTAATTGTAGATTTGATTAATATTTTTAAAACTTTCTAATCTTTTCAAAAATACAAATCAACCCAACCCACACCCCTCTTCAATCCAAATCAACCTCTCTCTCTCTCCAGCTTCTCTCAACTCTCTCCCAAGCAACAGTTCTACAAAATTTCTCCCTTCAACCCCCGGCGACAAATAGTCGGGCGAGTTTATTTTCGACTTTCAATCGTTAATTGACGTGAAGACTTCTCTGGCGACAACAACTTCGAGTTCTTCATTGTCCCATTTTCTTTTTCACAGGTAAAAAATTATGAAGAAACAGAGGAACTTGAGCCAACTAGTCTTATAGTATTGAAATGTGGACTGAATAAAACCCTAATTTCTGGCATTTCTTCATCTTGTTGTCGTACTGTTGATTCGAATTTGTTGGTGATTTTTTGTCACAGTTGATGTTCTTAGTGTGTGTGTGTGATGTGTTCGTGTTGCTAGGTGGATTTGTTGTTTGTCTTGGTAAAAATGGTATTGCAACAGATGAAACATATGATGTAACAGATAAAACATCTAATGCAACAGATGGAAATCTGATGCAACTATGAAAATCTGATGCAACAGGTGAACAATCTAACAGATCACTCATCTATTGCGATAGACGACTCTTCTATTTTGAAGAAATCTAAACAATATTGATCCAACAGATAACTGATTGGTCATCTATTTTTATTCTTTCCAATGGTTTACTCTTCATTTTGCAACAGATTAGTGACTATTTTTATTCTTTCCAATGGTTTACTCATCCGTTGCAACAGGTCAGTTATATGTTGAAACAGATAACATACCTAGTGCAATAGATTAGTGATCTATTTATATTCTTTCCAATGGTTTACTCATCTATTGTAATAGATCGGTTATATGTTGTAACAGATAACATACCTAGTACAACAGATTAGTGATCTGCTTTTATGGTTTCCAATGAATTACTCATCCATTGCGATGGGTCGATTATATGTTGCATCAAATAAACTACCAAGTGCAACAGATTAGTGTTGTTTTTATAGTTTCCATGGATTACTCATCCGTTACAACAGGTCGGTTATATGTCACAACAGACAACATACCTGGTGCAATAGATTAGTTGTCTGTTGGAACTGTTATAGTACTGTTATGCATTAATCAATTATAATCTATGTTATGTTCCTGTTAATTTAAGATAATATGGCTCCAAAAAGAAAAGAAATCGAATCAAGTCCAAGTAAAGGAACAAGTGTAGCAGCTTGGTTATATCCACCACTCTCTGAGCTTGCTTTACAAGCGTTATCTCAATCAGGAGCAGAAGATAATGAACATGGGGAGGAGGAATCTTTCAAAAGAAATGATCCAAATGCTAATAGCCCTTTAGCTGAAGAGTTGGTCAAAACCTTCAGCATTGATCATTATCCTATGAGAATACAGTGTGATGGTGCCACAGATTTAATGGGTAATCTCGTGGTTAAGTCAGTCATGGGAAAATCTTTCGACGACTTCAAAAAATACTTCGAGAACAAACATTGGATTCTTATTTCAGGGAAAGCTGCTTTGGGCAATATCTAGCTTTACCAGAGAACAACAATGCTCATTTCCAAATGAAAATAGTATATGATCTTCTCAAATACAGGTTTAAGAAATGAAAACAAAGATAATATGGATGAGGTGTGGATAAATTACTGTGGCATGCCTGTTTGTTTTGGTTAGAAGGAGTTTGCCATAGTTACCGGACTAAAATATTATCCTCCTTCTCCTTCTCAAGTTATACCTACTCTGACCCAAAAAAAGTACCCTGCATACCCAAAAAATGAAAAAGCAAGTCGAGTGATCGTGATGACCTGGTGTCTATTGTTGGTCCAAGCTTTATAAATAAAAATCTGATAGAAGCATTGAAAGGTAAAGGACCTTCAAAGAAGTACAAGCAATCATTGTGCTTGGTTTGGTTTGAACATAATGTTCTTTGGGCAAGAGACGTTAACAACAACATAAGCCTCGATTTAATAAATCTCTCTGAGGATCTTGAGGCATTTAACAGCTATCCTTGGGGTTATGAAAGCTTTAAAATGATTGTCGAATATTTGTTGACTCTGTTAACGCCAAAAACAATCAACTTATATGGCTTTCCATGGGCCTTCATGGTAAATATTTCTTTTATCGTGATATGATTCATCATTTTTTTATTCAATAATGCTTTTGATTTATTGGCGTTATGTTATAGGCTTGGACATTTGAAGCCATTTCTTATTTGAGACAATAAGTGAACTACCAAGAAGAAGTTTCCTGTCCAAGAATTCTGAGATGGTTGTCAGCCAAAACCGATAAAAATGCAAAATTTCTTAATCTTTTCAATCCCCCCAAGGAAGCAGTAAGTCCAATTCTAATCAAGTTTTTGTTTTAATTAATGATTAAATGATTTCATCACCATTCTTAATATATGTACCGGTTTATTTTAATTGTCCATCCGTGGCATGTGCCGACCAACCGAGAGTTGAAGATGTCATTTTTTCTTACTTTACGATCTGTGCAAACTTTATCGAACCTTAAGGTCGTTGATGGAATAAAAATGGAATTATTTGGAGCAACAGTCATCACAAAAAAAATAATTTTGGAGGTTGGGGATAATGATGCTCCTCTCACAGTTTTTGAAATAACAAGCCATTATGATAATGATCATAATGGTTGTACAGATTTTTCTCCAGATTTTGCCGCATCTAGTGAATGTTATTCATGCAAATGTCAAGACTGCAAGGCGAAACACGATGGAGTGATTAATGCTATTACTGCACTAACTGATTCTGTAAAGGAAATGACATCTAAGAGGAGTGTCATTCCATCAAAGAGGATTTCATATCCAGACACTCCAGTAGAGATCAAGGTGGCTAAGAGAAAAAGGAAACGCACTTTCAAGGCATCATCAATGATAAAAAAGCAAGATTGCAACACCTCTATCTTTGTCTTGCACCGATTTTCAGTGTGCAAGGGCAACACCTATATCTATTTCAACAGATGATACATCTGCTGAAAATTATGAATTAGATATATATATCTGTTGCAACTGTTGTCTAACCTGTTGCATCAGATTCGTTATCTGTTTCAATAGATGAGTCTTATGTTACAATAAATGGGTCATCTATTCAAAATTATCGTACTGCTCTAATTTATCTATTCGAATTTGTCCCAATAGATAATCCATCTGATGTAACATAAGCCTCATCTGTTGTAACAGATGGAAAATCTATTGTATATCTTTTCTTAGCATTGATAATTCTGGCTTTCTAGGTAGATGTCACAGTAGAAGCTCCTGCCGAAGAGCATAATATCACAGTTGATAATCCATCAACTGCTTTCAAAGAAGAAGAAAAGTGAAGCCTGTCAGTTTGGGAGAACGGAACAATTACCCATTTGAAGGGTTCAACATCTTGAACGAGGCTCCAAAAAAACAAACACAGTTGACCAACAACTATTCAGAATAGATTGTCGATAGGCTGTTAAAGAATCATGCCGGCAGGTACATAAAACAATTTTATAGATATTGTTTTATACAATTCTTGTTGTAAGAACCTGACATTAAGACATATAAATCATCATGTAGAAAATAAAATGACGAGCACCACAAATGAACGAATCAAGTCTTGGTTTTGATATGTTCGACTTTGTTGTTGCACATTTCGTAATAAAGAATTGGTTCTATTTGATGTTACAGCTCCAAACTTAGTGGAATGATGAGGTTTAAATGCCATACATATTACTAGTAATTAATACTTTATTTAATTGCATCTGTGTATTGAATTTTGTGTCACGTGATCCAAAATATTTGATAATATGTGCAGCACATCGATGTCATTTTTTATTACCTCCGAGAGAAGGACAAGTTGCAAACACAAGAATAATACAGATACACAACAGGCAGTTGTTTGTACAAAGTTTACATCAATAATGCCTACGATAGGTATTGTCAACATCAGTCGGAAATTTTTTAAAACGAGGAATGCTTAATTAACATCATCAAAGGTTTTAGTATTTCGGCTGGCTTACCTTGGCATTTGGTCAATGAAGTGTACATCTCAATCAATTGTGGTGATGAATTCCATTGGGTGTTGGTTGTCGTCATTATAAAAGAGAGGCGCATCCGAGTTTATGACTCGATGTCGCAAAGAAGATGTTCTGGGCCATCGTCTGAGATAAAAAATATGGCCAAAATATTGGCTACTTACCTTGATATGAGTGGCTTTTTAGACCAAAAGGTTCGTACTGATTGGTCGACGATTGAAGCAAACTGGGATAAAATGGCTAATCTATTTGATGTATAATATGTTGACGGAATTTCTCAATAAATGATTTAGTTTCATTTCACAAATTTTACAATGCTTGCATGAACTGCAAGATATGGATTATCTATTTATTTTATAATGCAAGGATTGCGGTCTTTTTGTTGCCACCTATGCCGAGTATTTGAGCGATGGATTACAAGTACAAAATGATGGACATGATGCCAGATTACTCCGCAAAATATATTCTGCTCTTTTATAGAAATACGGAGAAGCGAAAGCTCAGAAGTCGTACGCAACTAACGTTAAAGATCCACGACGATCAAAGCCAAATTCTGTAGCACCGAATGAAGAACAGCTTGTCCATATTGATTAGATCTTTATATCTTGAGTCCGTCAATGTAATAACCTATCCACCTTGGTTTAACTTGTTGATTTATTTGTAGAGTAGATCGTTTGAACCCATAACAATTTTTTTTACATTTAATTTATTTGTTGAGTTATTTCATGTAACTTTCGAAGGCTTCGATTTATTTTATTTTTTCTATGAATATAATTAATCCTTAGTTTTAAACATGTTAATTGAAATGGACTACTAGATTCAAATATCACAACAGATAATACATCTACTGCAACTGACGACATATCTTATCAGACAGATTTAGACACATGTTGCAATATAAGATGCAACACGTAGGTCATCTGCTGGAAATTATAAATAGGTTTTCCTACTTTTTTTATTTTCTCCAATGGATTACCGATAAGTTTCAACAAATAGATTATATATTACAACAAATTGTATATGTGTTGCGACAGACAGACTGGGAATATCTGCATAACGCAACAGATGACCAACCTATTCCAATAGATAATCAATATGTCACAACAGGTACTATATCTATTACGATAGATACAAAATCTGTTGC
Source organism: Capsicum annuum (assembly GCF_002878395.1). Taxonomy (NCBI): domain Eukaryota; kingdom Viridiplantae; phylum Streptophyta; class Magnoliopsida; order Solanales; family Solanaceae; genus Capsicum; species Capsicum annuum. The sequence goes on from NC_061117.1 coordinate 203,740,561, forward strand.
ATTATTAAAATTCAACTTGGCCAGACATAAAAATTATTGCCACTACATGTAAAGTGAATTGGCTTGAAATAAAAATTTATTATTGTGTTCGTCTCTGTCTTTGTACATGTTATTTTTTATACACGGGCTCCAACCATTTAGTTAGTACCCTATATGCCCATACCCATTGCATCTTTTCCACAATGGTGTCGTACACACCGGTCATTTGTGTGCCGGTAAGCAAACACTCGATGTATGCAAGTGAGTACGGCCCGCATGCTGCACCGGTTGTATTTCTTGGAAGCTGGATGTTCTTATTTCGACCTTCAAAATCCCATGATTCCTTCACCGAGAATTCAACCGACAAACGATCCATCATCTTACTCTGCATCAACAACTTGGGCAACAACTTCAAGAGTGGCTGCATGTGGGTTAAACACGTCTTCTCGCTGAAGACAGGTAAGTTGCAGTCATAAACCTTAATCTCTCCCTTATATAGTAGTATCTCAACAGTTAGAAAATGTGTGACATCCACGTTCATGACTGCAAGGATTCTCTTTGCCTTGGTCTAGCTCTTGTCCTGTGGATATGGCCACTTCCCTCTAACATATTTAATTGCTTTTTCATCCCATTGGAATATAAAAACTAACTGATCAAATCCTGGGCCACTAAAATTAGCTATATTACAGAGTTTAGCGTACCTATCCTTGAAATTATTGTAGAAGTTTTGGTCCATTATCCTATCGGCAGCATCATAAGCATCCGGGTACGCTAATTGCCTGCCCCTCATGAGGAAGAGAATTTCATCAACATACTGTAGTATAAGAAGACAATTTTTAAATTGGTTGGTAATTGTTAAGAATAAAAACACAGTGGAAAGAATTCGATGTAGAGGGTTCTTTGAATCAGTTCACAGATTACCAAACTAACACAACTTATGAAACAGATGTGTATTATGTTGCAACAGAATACCAAGTTTTACCAACAGATTACACATCTGCTGCGTAGATTCTTCTTCATGTAGTAGATTGGAAGGCTAGGTTAGCAAAAGTAAACTTACCTTGTCCTCGTACCACACGCACATATTTGTCATATTCGAGAAGTCTTTGGCGGCAAATGAATGCATGGTATATTTTTTTTAACCTTCATCTTGATGAATCTTCTAGTTCCTTCTTCTTCTCCATGCCAAGCACCGCTAATATGTCCACCTTCTTCGGCAGCCCTTAAACTTCAACAACTATTTGAGCGGGGGGGGGGTTACAATTTTTGCTGATTTCAGAGCGGAGAGAATTTGTCAAATTTTTCTTTCCTTCCTCTTAACCTCTACTGTAGGAGTGCATGGCTCCCTCACCTTATTGGATGGTATGACACCCCTTCTGGATTTCAACTCCTCGGTAGCTTCAACAATAGCCTTTAGCTCTTCAAGGAGTTTATCCTTTTTTTCGTTGCACAGTTTGCATTTACCATGAGAACAGGAGGGTGAGGGGGGGGGGGTGAGAGAGACCACTGTAAGGGTGGGATGGACTGGTGTAGAGGTGAGAGGGAGGACCTATGCAAAAGGTATTTTCAAACATATTTATTTTTTACTGAGCACCAACATGCTCATAATCACGACTGGCAACAACAGCAGCAGGATGTCTTCCACCATCACAAACAACTCCACCAGTAACACCCTCAGAAAAAATACTTGAATCTGTTGCAGTTTGAGGTTGGTCGTGAAGAGCTTCAACATTAGGCTGACCTTTCCTAGCTGCTCTTCTTATGGATGTTGCTCCAGCCAATTCCTTCATTATTAACTTCACCGTTGGGTCTTCTTTTGTATCAACAAGACCCAAAGTAAGAAAATAAGTCATCCTCAGCTCATCAACGGTAGGCACGATCCAAGGATGCACAACCTATAAAAAATACAAGAGTAATTTAAATCATATAATAATAATTTACAGTCAGTTGGATTACATGGGCTCGGGTTACATGGATGTTAACACAATCAACTTATGAAACAATGATCTAGCTACCACAACAGCTGATCTGTATGTTGAAACAGATTGAAAATATGTTGCATCAGATTACCCATTTGTTGCATAATTTGTAGTAGATGGGTAATCTATGTATTAGGGTTCAGAGAACCAGCGCAACAGATGGTTAATCTATTACAAAATATTGATCATCTGTCACAACAGATTACCCATCTGTTACACCAGTTGCAGTTGATGGGTAATCTATTGCAATAGATAACCCATCTGTCGCAATAGATGTAACATCTGTTTTAATATCTTTCTTTGAGGCAAATTATTTAGTAGAAAGAAGATGTACTGCATGATTCAAAGGGTTAAAAAGATTAGCCTTGTTTATATTTTTCTTGTTGCTCTCTGCTGCAGCCAACCACCTAAGGATCCATGGATGAGAAACCTTATCCGGGTAATTCTTGAAATGCTTTTGGAGGGGAGGAATGGTTTCACATGACCAAGCCTAAAAATTATAAACAGGAAGCAAGCAAAAAAAAAGTCATAACTATATTCAATATAAATTAATGAATGAGTAAAGATAGTGATCAATTTTACTATAAAATCCCAAGGAAAGTCGTATAATGTGGTCGTCTTTGGCTTTAGCTTTTTTCAGTAAATATTTGACAGTCAAGTAGTAGTTGTCGTATCCCCAGGAATAATCGTTGAATTTCCCAAAATCATCAGCAAGCGCCGAAAAATCATGTTCTATGACTTTCCTGATGTCTCTTGCCAATAAAACGGAATGGACAAACCAAACTAAGCACAATTTCTGCCTGTAGTATTTGGTATGTCTTTATTCTTGGGATCCGCCATCAAATCCTCCACTCTGTAGCTAGGTCCAACAATGCCCAACAACCCATCTTTTTTACCTTGCATTTGTTCGATCCTTTGTGAGGTGTTTTCTTGATGAGAAGTTCTTCTGGATGATCGCATCTCAAGCCCGTCACTATGGCAAACTCTTTCAATCTAAAACAAACCGGCATGCCACAGTAGTTAATCCAGACTTCTTCCATCTTTTTTCCGCCCTCGTTCAAACCTCTATCATCCCCCGAATACTTGATCCTGCGCTTGAGAAGGCCATATACCATAATCATTGGGAAACGAAGTTGGTGGGCCCTAGACATCTCAAGAAAGTATGCAAAACAACTCTTCTTAAAATGTCCTTCTATGTTTTTCTTCTTCATAATACTCTTAAGTTCGTAACTCTTAGGGTTACTCATCAGTATCGCAACTCGAAATCCGACGATACTAATAGTTTTGACAAAACCATGCTAGGATTTCAAAGTTATTTTATGCTCCATTGGTGAGAAGGAGTTAACACTTTCCTCAACATCATTTTGTCCTGACTGAGATTGTTCAGGAAGTTTCTCCGAATCTATCTTTTAACTACAAACAATAGAAAAACAAAAAATACATTGCATTTGATATCTGCATAATTTTTTTTAAAAAGGTGAGACAAATTTCAATAAATTATTCTACGCCACATAACAAAAAAATACTCCAACGGACAACCCATTAGTTGGAACAAATGGGGAACCCAAATCTGTTTGAAGACCTATTTAATATCTCCCAACAGATATTCCACCTTTTGCAACAAATGGACAGATTTCAATAAATTATTCTACGCCACATTACAAAAAAATACTCCAACGGATAACCCATCAATTGGAACAGATGGGAAATCTGTTTTAAGACCTGTTTAATATCTCTCAACAGATCTTCCACCCGTAGCAATAGATGGACCACCACCACCATAACCAATGCCATCAAGACCACCACCAATGCCACCGATACCAACACCAAGACCACCAACACTACCACCAAAAAAAACAAACACCAACACCACCACCAACAGCCCCCAACAACACGACAAACACCATCCAACAATACCATGAAAGTCAACAAAATACTGTGAGAAAAACTCGTGTTTTCTCGGGTGCTTCCTACTTTTTTAGCATTAAAACTCAAAATTTTTAACCCATTCTCAAAGATAATACAACTAAAAGTCTTCTTTTTCATCATTAACTAAAAAGCCCTACTTTTTAGAATAAAGAATAAATGTAGAACTCTTCTCAAACTCTGTTACCTATGAAGACAGAGAAAACAATGGATTTAACCGGGAATAAAGTCAAAAAAAATAACTATATGTGGTCGTCAATGGGAAGAAAATTGACCTATTTTGAAGGGTTGAGCAATATGTTGAGTAGTTGTTGTTTGTATTGTTGAGAGAGAGAGAGGAAACCCAGAGAGAGAGGGAGAGAGAGAAGAGCCGGAACTTTAGATTTGAAATGAAAAGTTTTTCACGCAAATGGATGATTTGTAATTTTGAAAAAGAATGACAAGTTTTCAAATTGCTAATTTGGTACGAATTGATATTAATTAATTTTAAAAAATTTAAAAGATATAGTTTTTAAAACATTGAGTTGATGAGAACTCATTTCAACTCAGAGTGATCGATCAACGACTCGGGTTAGGATGAACGCAATACCAATGTCATGCAATTGCAAAGACTCGATTGGATTTGTAGTTGACCTTGTGAGCTCATTCATTCATCCCTAGTTCCACCTAAATCAACTTAGATACTATCACTGTCCTAACATTTAGTTTATGAGAACTGATTTCAACTCAGAGTGATTAATCGACGACTCGGGTTGGGATGAACGCAATACCAACGTCATGCAATTGCAAAGATTTGATTGGATTTATAGTTGAACATGCGAGATCCTTCATTCATCCCTCGTTCCACCTAAATAAATTAGGTACTATCACTACCCTAACTTTGAGTTGATAATAACTTATTTCAACTCCGAGTGATCAATCGATGACTTGGGTTGGGATGAACGCAATACCAACGCTATGCAATTGCAAAGACTTGATTGGATTTGTAGTTGACCCTAAGAGCTCATTCATTCATCCCTAGTTCCACCTAAATCAACTTAGGTACTATCACTATCCTAACATTGAGTTGATGAGAACTCATTTCAACTCAGAGTGACCGTTCGATGACTCGGTTGGAATGAACCCAATACCAACGCCATGTAATTGTAAAGACTCGATTAGATTTGTAGTTGAACCTGTGAGCTCATTCATTCATCCCTAGTTCTACCTAAATCAACTTTACTACTATCACTATCCTAACATTGAGTTGATGAGAACTCATTTTAACTCAGAGTGATCGATCGATGACTCGGGTCGGGATGAACTCAATACCAATGCAATGCAATTAGAAAGACTCGATTGGATTTATAGTTGACCCTGTTAGCTCATTCATTCATTCTTAGTTCCACCTAAATCAGCTTAGGTACTATAACTATCGTAACATTTAGTTGATGAGAACTCATTTCAACTCATAGTGATCGATCGACGACTCGGGTTAGGACGAAGCAATACCAATGTCATGCAATTGTAAAAACTCGATTAGATTTGTAGTTGACCCTGTGATCTCATTCACTCATCCCTAGTTTCACCTAAATAAACTTAAGTACTATCACTATCCTAAAATTGAGTTGATGAGAATTCATGTCAACTCAGAGTGATCGTTTGATGACTTGGGCCAGGATGAACGCAATACTAACGTCATGCAATTAAAAAGACTCGATTGGATTTGTTGTTGAACCTGTGAGCTCATTCATTCATCCCTAGTTCTACCTAAATCAAATTAGGTACTATCACTATCCTAATATTGAGTTGATGAGAACTTATTTTAACTCAGAGTGATCGATTGACGACTCGGATTGGGATGAACGCAATACCAATGCCATGCAGTTGCAAAGACTCGATTGGGTTTGTAGTTGACCCTGTGAGCTCATTCATTCATCCCTAGTTTCACCTAAATCAACTTAGGTACTATCACTATCCTAACATTGATTTGACGAGAACTTCAACTCAGAGTGATCGTTTAATGACTTGGGTTGGGATGAAAGCAATACCAACACCATACAATTGCAAACACTTAATTGGATTTGTAGTTGACTCTGTGAGCTCATTCATTCATCCATAGTTCCACCTAAATTAACTTAGGTACTATCACTATCATAACATTGAGTTGATGAGAACTCATTTAAACTCAGAGTGATCGATCCATGACTCGGGTTGGGATGAATGCAATACCAACGCCATGCAATTGCAAAGACTCAATTGGATTTATAGTTGACCCTGTGAGCTCATTCATTCATTCCTAGTTCCACCTAAATCAACTTAGGTACTATCACTATCCCAAAATTGAGTTGATGAGAACTCATTTTCACTCAGAGTGATCATTCAATGACTTGGGTCGGGATGAACGCAACACCAACGCCATACAATTGCAAATACTCAATTGGATTTGTAGTTGACCCTGTGAGCTCATTTATTCATTCGTAGTTTTACCTAAATTAACTTAGGTACTATCACTATCCTAACATTGAGTTGATGAAAACTCATTTCAACTCAGAGTGATCGATGATTCAGGTCGGGATGAATGTAATACCAATGCCATGCAATTGCAAAGACTCAATTGGATTTGTAGTTGACCCTGTGAGCTAATTCATTCATCCATAGTTCCATCTAAATCAACTTAGGTATTATCACTATCCTAATATTGAGTTGATGATAACTCATTTCAACTCAGAGTGATCGATCGATGACTCGGGTCAGGATGAACGCAGTACCAATGCCATGCAATTGTAAAGACTCGATTGGATTTATAGTTGACCCTATGAGCTCATTAATTCATTCCTAATACCACCTAAATTAACTTAGGTACTATCATTATCCTAACATTGAGTTGATGAGAGCTCATTTTAACTCAGAGTGATCATTTGATGACTCGGGTTCGGATAAACGCAATACTAACGTCATGCAATTGAAAAGACTCGATTAGATTTGTAGTTGACCCTGTGAGCTCATTCACTCATCCCTAGTTCTACCTAAATCAAATTAGGTACTATCACTATCCTAATATTTAGTTGATGATAACTCATTTCAACTCAGAGTGATCGATCGATGACTCGGCTCGGGATGAACGCAATACCAATGCCATGCAGTTGCAAAGACTCGATTGGATTTATAGTTGACCCTGTGAGCATTCATTCACCCCTAGTTTCTCCTAAATCAACTTAGGTGGCATCACTATTCTAACATTGAGTTGATGAGAATTCATGTCAACTCAGAGTGATTGTTTCACGACTTAGGTCGGGATGAACGTAATACCAACGTCATGCAATTGAAAAGACTTGTTTGGATTTGTAGTTGACCCTGTGAGCTCATTCATTCATCTCTAGTTCCACATAAATCAAATTAGGTACTATCACTATCCTAACATTTAGTTGATGAGAATTCATTTCAACTCAGAGTGATCGATCGACGACTCGGGTCAGGATGAACGCAATACCAACGCCATGCAATTATAAAGACTCGATTGGATTTATAGTTGACCCTATGAGCTCATTAATTCATTCCTAATACCACCTAAATTAACTTAGGTACTATCATTATCCTAACATTGAGTTGATGAGAACTCATTTTAACTCAGAGTGATCGATCGATGACTCAAGTCAGGATAAATTCCATACCAACGCAATGCAATTGTAAAGACTCAATTGGATTTGTAGTTTACCCTGTGATCTCATTCATTCATCCCTAGCTTTAGCTATATCAATTGCAATAAAATCTGTTGCAACAAACGACTGAGCTGTTGAAAATTTTCAAACAAATATTCATATCTGTTGCAACAGATGACATATCTGATTTAATTATTAAATAGACATTTGCATCTGTTGTGACAGATGACTGAGCTATTGGAAATTTTCAAACAGATATTTATATCTATTATAACAGAAGACATATCTGATTTAATTAATTATCAAATGGATATTTTCATTAGTTGTCACAGATGAATGAGCTGTTGTATTTTTTAAACAGATATTGATATCTGTTGTAATAGATGACTGAGCTATTTCGATTTCTAAATAGATATTTATATTTGTTGCAACAGATGACATATCTGTTTGAATTTTTTTTTTCTCTTTTAGTTTTAAAGCAAGCTTCTGGTTCGAGTAGATAATTTCAAATAGTATTACTTACTACTAAAGGCGAAAAAAAATATTACTTGGATATCTCAAAAGTGAGTTCATTGAGCAGTCTTGTCTTGTCTTTTTAATGTCACTAGTCTTAGTCTTCCTCGTGCCCCTCAAATTATTTATGAAATTAATGAATATTGAAAACCCCCATATCTACGTACACAACGCATCTATAGAAACGATCTCATCTCTTCCTTCAGCAGCGATTTATTTTATTCAACTCTCATCTTTTTCTTTCTCTCTTCTTTTGGATCACAATCCTTTTTCTCTATTTTCTCTTCTCTTCTCATAAAGATACTTTTTGATCGAAACCGATCCATATCTTTCCTCGAATGAAATTATTATTTTGATCCCCTTTTTCACATTAAGGTATGATTCATTATTGCTCTTTCATTCTCGTCTTCTTCTTTGCAAGTTATTTGCTACTGTTTTATTATTTAATTACTATTTACCCATATCATATTTATTCAAAAAAATTAATGAAACTTTTAAGTGTTGAATAAATAAATCGAGAATTTTTATTACAATATGCGAAAGTCATCAGTTGGGAGAAGTTTAAAAGCCTTGTTGGCAGTATCATTTTTTTTGTATTTATTTTATTTTTTTCTTTATTGTTGATGCTGTTATTGATGTTTTTGTAGGGGTTGGCGTTGTTGGAACTTGTGGTGTGGTGTTGTTGATGGTTCTGGAACAAGGGATGTTGCTTCTTTGTTGTTGATGATGTTGTTGGAACAAATGTTATAATTTCTTTGTTGTTAATGTTTTTTATTTGTAGTTTATGATGTTGTTGATGTTGCAACAGATGGAGAAACTATTGGAACAAATCAAACCACCAGAAAGGCTGGTTTGATATATTCTATCAGACTTCACATCTGTTGAAACATACTCCACATTTGTTGCAACAGACTCCACATCTGATGTAACAGACTCTACATCTGTTGCAATAAATGGATAATGTTCTTTCTGTGATATTATTTTTTTCTCTTTTTAATAGATAAAAGGAACTGACAGTTGATAAACTTTTATCGAACCATCACAAGAGGCTGCAGTAAAGATGGGTTCAGAGGAATAAGTTGCATGCAGATGGAACCACTTCATATGTGGGAGGTATGTATTACTGATAATATTATCGTGAAAACACACATAGAGTGCACTGATTTTGTGAATGTTGTTTTTACTAATTAGTTATAGATCATTCAAACAAGAAGTCTGCAATTTTACAGTTAAGTTTGGTAGGTCCGAACTGATAAGGTTGAGGGACCATGAATATGTTTCTGATACCCTGTTAAGATTTAATATTGGTTGTTTCTCATGTTTATTTGTCAAGCATTGTGAAGGGATCTAGATTTGGTATCATTGTAAAGAGATTCAATAGCGATTGGACTAACTTTTAGGGTGCATTGGACCCTTAGAGGGCCTTCGAAGCTTAGAACTGTATCTAATAAGAACGGAAAACCAATATAGTTATTGCCCTAGCCTAAATTTATATTGTTGGGTTGCTCGCTCGGGGTGATAATTATACGCCAGAAGGTGCGGTACGAGAATGCCTTCGAGGGAAAATGAGTGGTTGATGGAAGACTATATCATCATAGAGTTCATCGAAGAAGATAAATAGGGTAGAAAGTAGCTTCTAGCGAATCTGGCCGATGAAATTATCTTAACAGATACAAAATCTGAATCAAGTGCAAATATGAAAGTGTATCCTGTCATGTAATTTTGTCTGTTGTCTCTCTTAAAGAAAAATAATGCAGATGGACACTTTGCTAGGGAGCTGCGTGGTTAGGATTATCACCTAGATAGAAAATTGGAGAAGACCAGTAAAGCAGCCTTATGGGCATCGAGGGTTGAAATGGTGTACAAAAAGTCTAGAAATTTTACGCCAACATCAACTACAGTTAAATTAAGGAATCTAAGCGACAGCGATAATTTTTTAAATTTTAAATTTCATCCCATGCCTTCTTATTTGTGTTTTCGATTAGGTCCACTGCCGTTGACCTGATCGAAACCACAAATGAAATTGAAAGGCAAATTGAGTATCATTGCTTCCTTAGCAATATGGTTATAATTGATTGTGTTTTCTTGCCTTAGAATGCTTTCAACATTCCTTAGAAAAGATCAGATGCTTGTTGTAGTATGTGAATGCCAATAATTTTCCAGCTTGCCTCCAGCTTGCTGTTCTGTATTCAAACTGGTCGTTGTTGTCTTCGAAGTTGGTCAAGAGTTTCTCATCTCTTGTGAACTCAATCAGGGACACCACCTTCAAAGTTGTGGCATTTTAGGTGCCCTTCAGAACACTTTCTTCATAAGCCTTAAAGGATACATGGAGGGTCGTTGTGTTTGTTTTAGGTCAAAATGTGTTGATACACGTTGAAGATATGGCCCCAACAGTTGAACAACACACTTTTATCGAGCGTTGCTCAATGCATCTTGCTCAAACAATTTGATAAATTAGTAAGCATGGAGTTACATAGCGTGTGATCTAAACCGGCTCTACTAAGCCTATCAAATGTTACGTAACTCTAAGCTCATTTCCCAATCAAAAAAATATGACCGAGGCCTTTCTGTTGATTGCTTTTCTCCAATATAGATGATAAGATATCTGCTATGCAAAAGTCTACACCGTCGCCCGACAGTAAAAAGTGATGTAGTAAACAAAATTTGACCTAAGAAATTGGTCAGATCGCAGCAATAGTATTGTACTAACAACAACAACAACAACAACTGGTCGACAAGAAGAAGATGAACATGATAATAAAGTAGAAGATGATGATAATGAAGCAGAAGATGATGAATAAAGCAACAGAAATAATGAACAACAAAAATCGCTAAGAGAGAGAAAACAACAATGGATGAGAAGAGAGAGAAATGCATTTTTTTTTTCTCTGTTTCCCGTTATTTTAGGTAAACAATGGGATCAAAGTATAAATTTAAAAACTTATAGGTTATTTTCAAACTTTCCCAACTTTCTTAATCCATAATAAAGTAATTGTCACCTCCAACTAATAATTAAGACTTGTGTCACCTACACCCCATTTTAAAACTCTTTCGTCACCTGTGGCCCAAACCACCATATATCTAGCACCTTTTAAAATTTAATTCATTAAATTATAATATTTAACACTTCTAAGTTAATTAGAATTTTACCTTGTATAATAGAATAATTACTACAATTCTATTTAAGTAATATTTTGGGTCAAAATTAACAAGAAACACGCCTTCTTCTACTTCTGTTTTTTCTTCTTGCAGTCTTCTTGCACTGATTATCATTATCCTTTGAATTATACATACTCAACAATTAATCACAATGAATTCTCATGTTTTTATATGAATTATACAACAACAACAACATACCCAGTATATTCCCACCAAGTGGGGTTAGGGGTTATATATGAATTACACAATAATCAATAATTGATCACAATAAATTATCCCATTTTGATAATTTCTCGCATTTTTTCTTTCAATTGAATTTTTTTTATCAAAAAATTTGAACAAACCAACCATGTCGCCTTTGATCCTGTCTATATTGTTATTAATATTTTGTTTCACTTTTTTTTTAAAACATTTATTTATTGTTTTGTCTAATTTAGTTTTTTGTATCGTTGTTTTTGCTATACAACTGCATCACATGTTTAATAACAATATTTCTACTAGATTTGATGTGTGTCTAAAGCTTTGTTCTACTTAATACAAATGGTTGATGAAATTTAAGAATTTTTTATTTAAAGATTAAGTTTAATCGTATTGTTCTAATATCTTGATTACTATATTATAAATGTTAAAATTTGTGACATTTGTTATATTCATTTGTATTTTGATTGTTTACTGATGCTATTGAAAAATAATTTACTTAATGTGTGTTAAAATTATGATATTTATATTTTGGTTGTGTATTGATACTCTTGGAAATTTATTTATTTATTTATTATTTCGCGGCTTTTAATTATTTTAATTGCTATACACATACAAAATGATCTTCTTACATTTTTCTTAAATTATTTATTAACTAATCTATAAAATAGAATTAAAAATAATGACATACTCAATTTCAGTAGGAGTTAAATAGTTGTCCAACATATTAACCTAATCATCTTACTTTAAAAAGATACATTTATGTATTGTGTCATTTGAAAGGTTTGTGTTGAAAATCTAAAAATTGAACATTAGAAGATTGAATATTAAATTTGGATTCATTTATATTTGATTTAAAATAATTACAAATAAAAATTTAAATTGTTTACGAAATAAATTATGATGATCATCATGATTTTTATCGTAAATTAAGAAATTCTAAAACAATTTAACTTGATTTTAAGAGGATATAAAGAATTCTAGAAATAAATAAGAAAGCATTAAATAAGAAAAGTATAAAAAGTGCCAAATTTTAAAAGTTTCAAGTAAGTAGTCAAAATTTTTCTAAAAATTTAACTTTAAAAATAAGAAAAGATTTTAAATTTAAAAAAATAAAAAAATAATTGTACTACATATATGGTTCAAATCGATGTGTCTCTTAATTTCTAGCACCAAAGAAAAGAGATACTACATTACAAAAGCAAAAGTGAAGATCCATTAATCACTTGAAACTTCTAGTGGTAAAATATATATGAGCTTACAATAAAATATATGTCATGTTTATATTATGGCCAAACCCATCGATAGCCCCTCAAACTTGTCCCGAAAATTCACTTAGGCCCCTAAACTAAGGTTTGTACCTATCAGGCACCTCAACAGCTAAAATTGATACCTATCAGACACAAAATATTGATTTGTCAAGGAAAGTGTGTTACACTCTCCTTGAGCGCGTGAATCGAAGAAAAAAATAATATTTTATTTTTTAATTAAAAATCTTATACTTAAATTATTTTATTAATATAATTTTTAATTATAACAACATCTAATTAAATAAAAAAAATCTTCAACCCCTCCCCCCAACATCATCGTCTTCACCCCACCCCATCCCCCACACTGCGTCATCATTTTTCACCCCCACCCCACCCCGCATCATCGTCTTCACCCTACCCCATCCCCACCCAATTTCCTTCTGATAATTAAAAAGCTACCAACGGATTTAGAAATGCCGGAAACTTCAAAGGATCGAATCAAGTCTTTCATATTTGTAATGGAATTTATTGATACTGATTTGTAATGGAATTCAGTGATAGTATTCTCCATTTTTCAAAACGTCGGAGCTCTGGCGAAACGAAAACGATGAACCCAGCTCCACTCCGGCGACCCATCAACTAAAATCGATTCTCCTTTCACCGAAAAACACCAATTATCTCCACCCATCCAAAAATTCGACGAAGCCTTATCAAATAAAATAGAAGCAAAGGATTAAAAAAAAAAGCAGGAACAGATTTTAAAAAATTAAAACTGATCGACAGGGCAGAAAATTCATCGTTTTCTTTAGCCATTTTCGAATGCATTTTCCGGCTAGACTCGCCGAAAAATCAATTCAAAATTTCAAGGTTGTTCGATTAGAATTAGGGTAAGTTTGGTTAGAATTGTTGGATTACTTCACTGCAAATAGACTACTGAGGTTGCAGAGAAATAATTTTGGTAAATTGATACTCTTTTCTTAAATTAGTGGGACATACTTTATTTTATTTTAAAAAGTTCATATTCTGCATCTGGAGAAGAAAATGGAAAGGGTGGGGTGGAGGGATGGGGTGGGGTGGGGCGATCAGTTTTTTTTATATTTTAAAAAATTATAATATATTTAAAATTATTTTTGAACCCACTCAACATTTATCTTTATTTAATTGAATTTTTAATGTATATTTAAAAAAAAATCGTTTGCCACGTGTATTTTTCTTATTGGTCAATTTTGCCACGTAAGGCGAGTGTATTACACACACTCTATACCTTTTGCTGATTGTGGAAAAAAGGCTCAATTGGAACAAAATTCGGGGGTTTAGAGGTCTGATAGGTACAAGCCTTAGTTTAGGAGCCTAAGTGAATTTTCAGGACAAGTTTGACGTCCTATTGATGGGTTTGGCCTTTATATTATTATATTAAAGTGTAAATACTCTTTATGAAGTGATTTGAACTTTCTGCACTTTTTTCTTGGTTTCTCATCCGGTGTGCGATGCCTACATTGGAGCCCCGAATAATTTGGATCGCGCATTGCAGGGCCCATTAAGGTGGCACTGCTCCTAACAGAATTTTCTCTATACCCAGGGTCGAACCCTCGTCTTCTGGTTAATGGTGGAGCGGCCACATCCACTGCCCCATAACCCATGTTGGCAACTTTCTGCACTTTATTAAAACATTTGTAATAGATAAAATCGTCTAATTTTAAATAATCGCACGTGCGATTCAACTAGTATATATATATATATATATATATCACTTGAAACTTTTGATGGTAAAATATATATGTGCTTACAATAAAATATATTTTATAAATGTATTTACATTATAGTGAATGTCTATATAGATAAGATCTATCAAGATATAATAAGATTTTTTGTTGATATCTATCAGAATTTGAAGTATCTATCTTTTAGTCAGAAACTGGGTGTAACTTTTTCCTATGAATAGAAGGATTTCCTTCGTTGTAAATCATCATCAAGGATCCCAAGAGAACCCTAAAGAGAAATATCAATTACTCTCTCTACTCTTGTTCTTTATTTTTTTTAATTTTATAACACGTTATCAGCACGAGGACTACCATTTAAAAATACAAAATCTAAGGTGAAAGTCTTAGAGTACAAGGTAAGTACGATACCTTAAAAATTATCTGAGTTTGAGCTTCTATGAAACAAGTACATAACCAGTTTTACTCAAAGAAATTGGTTGATATTGTATTTACTGTTAGAATTATTTGGTTACTGGAAAAAAAGGTTATTTGGTTTATTTTCATTTACCTTCCTACGGTGATTACTTTTCTTAAAATACATACATATATATATATATATATTTATATATGTCCTTGTTTGCAGAACATAGTAACTTTCATAACAAAGTGGGATTATGCCACAAGCGATATATAAAGATTCTTAAGTTTTCTATATACTATTTATATTTGTTTGATTTTAAGATGAGA
Source organism: Capsicum annuum (assembly GCF_002878395.1). Classification (NCBI taxonomy): domain Eukaryota; kingdom Viridiplantae; phylum Streptophyta; class Magnoliopsida; order Solanales; family Solanaceae; genus Capsicum; species Capsicum annuum. The sequence goes on from NC_061117.1 coordinate 203,755,653, forward strand.
TTTTAAATCTAAAGATAATTTCAAGGTTAGTAAATCCTTATGTTATCTGTCTTTTGCTACTAATAATATAATTATTGTTAGATTTGAAGAAAAATAATTGGTTTGGAACCATTTATGTTTTAAATTTATTCCTTAAGAACTATATTATCAAAATGGATGATAATATGTTGGGTTCAAGTCCCATCGATTTATTCTTAATACACCTTTATACGGATAAGACGTTGAGTATGAATCTCAACGCACCATATTGATGATATTATGATGGCAAAGGCAAAATAATGAGAATTTGGTGAAACATGTCCCATTAAATATGCTCCATTCCTTGAATTGAATGTGGTAGCAATAAATCACATGTATGCCTCAAGTTGCTTTTGTAGTAGCTATCACAATTTGATACGCTTAAGGTATGATTATATTTCAATCCTGGGATTGAGAATTTCGAATATTATAAATACAGGTCAATACCCTGGGGTGAATGTGACTGAATATACATTCGAACGTGTTCTTAATTGACAGATATCACAATCTACCTTCAAAAGAGATGGAATAATTAGAAGATTGAATATCTCCAAGTTACCATGATAAGAAACACAAATGTGATAAGTTATCCAAGCATGATGAAATCACATGCCATAATAAACAAAGAGTTTATTGTTTATGGATACGAAATTCATGCAAAAATAAACCTGAGGTTTACAAAAGAATTTTTGCACATGTTATGGTAACTTGAATACACTAATACAAATCATTCAATCTAATGACATTAACGATTTGCCATTATGAAGATGTGCATATTGAGTATTGGACATAACTTGAAGAAATAAAAGATTCTTTAAGAATTGTTTATGTTGCTTGTTCTCATGAAAAGTTGGTTAGACCAACTAATGATGGGATTGGATCCCTTCAAATCTGAAAAAATATAAAAGGTGAATATGGGCCCGTTCACCAGTCATGTGATCTATTAAGATGTATCGATATAAGATAATCACTTGTACCTTTATTGTCAACCTACAGTTTGACATTCATAAAGTTGTTTGCTCAGTAAAATTTAGTTAAGAGCATAACTTTCAGATTATGTAATCAAGACAATTCATCTTGATAATGCTGGTTTAGCATTAAATGCATTCGATAAATAGTTGAATCATTGCTAATGAGAATAAAGCTTCATATGTTGGTTTGAAATATGAAATACTATTTACAAAAGTACTTGTATGCAACAAACCAATAAATTATGATTAATTCCCCCTCAAAGTTGGTTCTGAGTCAAGAACCACACGTTGTCCATCTAATAGTTTTGTTGTGCGGTATACAATTAATGAATATACCATAATGCACAAATATGGATTCCTCAAAGAAGATGGAGGATGTATGTTAGTTTTCCTTACATAAGGGGGAAATTATAAGTAGCTATGTAATATGTTAATTATTATCATCAGAAACTCATTCAAATGATGATTCAAGTCAAATGCTGAAAGCATCTCATATTCAAGCTGCAAGTGCTCCTATTTTGTGTCCCTAAAGAACAAAGTCTATGCATGTGTGAAGCATGGTAGACCAATCAGTTTCAATGAAATAATCCTTGAAAATGATAAGGAGCAAATGATCATAGTAAGAAGGCAATGTGCTCTGGAAGAGCCTACGACGTAACACTTCATGAAACCTAAAAAGAGGTTCAAGTACCTGAAAATAATGAAGTGTTGATATCTCAAAATATTAAGTTGCATTATGAACCGATACGAAATGATATATCATCAATATAGTTGATACAATATTGGCGCAATATTATTAGAGATTACGAGGATATGAATTCTTCGTTTATTGAAGCATGCTGACGTAGAAACATTTATCAAGTGACATGAAAGGATGTATCTTGGTAAGCATAAAAATTATTTGATTTGCAATCCAAACACTTGACGATGTCACACGTGAAATTTTGAATATTGTTACTTAACAAAATTTATATGAAAACCTCTTTAAGGATTCAAAATATAAAAGTTTCTGGGGAACTTATTTATAATCCTTATATTGCATAAGTTTAAAACTTGAAAATTATGAAAACTCTTGGAGAGTTTTCAAAGCAATAGATTATTTGTTGAAATGAGAAATACACCAAATTAAATTAGTTATGAAGTACCATATCTTAGTGCAAGTGGTGCACTCATGTATCTTGCAAATACTACAAGTCCTGATATAGCCTTTTCAGTCACTTTGTTAGCAAGGTATGTTTTCTGCTCCTAGTAGGAGACATCAAAATGGGATAAAACACATGGCTTGTTTTATTCTAAAGATTGCAGTCCCAATCTTATTGTTCATGCTGATATTGGGTACTTATCTAACCTACATAAAGCTCGATCTCAAACAGGCTATGTGTTCATATGTGGTGGTACTGTCATATCTTGGAGATATACAAAGCAGTCTATCTATCCACTTCATCGAATCATGCTGAGATAATGGCTATTCATGAAGCAACCTGAGAATGAGTAGGGTTGAGATATATGATACATCTCATTCGAGAAAAATGTGGTGTGAAATGTTCCAATGTACCCATAATTTTATACGGAGATAATGCAACTTGTAAAACACAACTAATGAGAGGATTCATCAAAGTAGATAGAACGAAACACACTTCATCAAAACTCTTCTACATACATGAGCTCCAAAAGAATGGTTATATTAATATGCAACAAATTCGTTCATGTGACAATGTGGCTGATTTATTCATCAAGTCTTCTCCAATTGCAACTTTCAAGATGATGGTGCACAAGATCGGAATGCAAAAGCTCAAGGATGTTTTCATTAGAGAGATTTAATAGGTACTCTTTTTTCTTTACGAGGTTTTATCCCACTGAGTTTTCCTTGTAAGGTTTTTAATGATCCAACCTATATGCGTATTCGATGTGTACTCTTTTTCCGTTACTAGATTTTTTCCTACTAGGTTTTTTTAGTAAGGTTTTAACGAGACATATTATCTATCAATTAGATATTCAAGGGAGAATTTTATAAATATATTTACATTATAGTAAATGTCTATATAGATAGGATCTATCAAGATCTAATAAAATCTCTAATTGATATCTATCAGGATTTGAAGTATCTATCTTTTATTCAGAAACTGTAATACCCCATATTTCTCTAGCATAATCTAAGTCCCAATACATGAGTATTAATATATGAAATTTTTGAAACACTCATTATTTTTTAGTTTAGAGCCTGCCATTGCATATGAAATTCAATTAGCTTTCCAACGATATAAAATTTGCCCAAATCCAATAACCAGGTAAGAAGTTATGATGAATTAAAGTTTCAGCCATTAAACACCATTATTTTAACCTCTAGAACGGAGCGGAGAAGCCCAATATCCCATTTGGAAAAATCCAGTAAAGGTCCGCGATCCTGGCGCGTTGCACCATAGGTCAATGTGACATTTGTTAATTTCCAGTGGGCCTCCGCTATCATGGTGCATCGCGGAGATGGCCTAATGGCATCCTCAGGCTTACCGTGATGGTGGTGCGTCACGACATTTATCCAGGTCCCAATTGTCCCTTTTCCAATGGCTTGGAGTATTAGTGGTGCGTCTTGCCAAGGCCAAAAATTAGAATTTCAGTTTGTGTTTTTAAATTCGTTTAAGGGTATTTGGGTCTTTTTCCTAAGCCCTAAACTAGCCCTAAACATGAAATTTGACCCCTAATTGACTTAAATACTCATCATTATTCATTTTCTCTCAAATTAAAAATCCCCTCTTTCAAGAACAAGAAACCCTAGCTTTCAAGAATCAAGGTCAAATTTCAAGAACTCTCCATCAATCCTTCTAAATTCATCATCCCAGGTATGTCAGATGTTCATCCTTGGATTTCTTTCATCCATGAAGTCCAAGTATCCATTTTAATTACAAATCTATCATCTTTTCAAGATTTATGATATTAAATTGTGATTTAAAACTATGAATCTCCATGAACTTTCATGAATATTGATTTTATACAATAGTTTAATGGAATTATTGTTGTTATCAAATCCCTCATGTTTTAATATTGTCATTCTTCATATTAGATCATCATTTAGTGTTATAAATATTGAACTCATGCTATTATTTCAAGTTTTATACTATTCCCATGAATTAACTAAACTATGAAGTACAAGTGTTTGATAAAATGCCTACAAGAGTGATTTATTTAATAAGAGCTTTCATGTTTTAGTCTTCAAGCTTTAGTGTCTATTCAGTATTGTCATTTTGAGTACCGGGGGTATTGAATACCTAAAAACCATTGTTGTTTATTTAGTCTAGTCTCAGTACATTACAGAATAGTCTTTAGATTATATTATGAGCATTATCAGAATAGTTAGATATCGGTTATTCAACTCAGAATAGTTTAGTATCTCAGTATCTTTTTTGTTGGGAGTAGGATTTAGCACTGAGCAAGTGCAGGAATGGTTTCTTCCCCGCCAGATAGGCAGATTTGTTAGTAGTAGTCCCTATACTCTTGAACTACATAGCCAACGTAGGATATGAGTAGTCATCCGTCAGATTAGGCTTGACTATCTTCCAAGGGTCACCCATCTGTTCAGGCTTGACACCCTTAGTTCTTTGGACATCATATCAGTTTATTGGATCCATACAACCATTGTTAGTACTCGTGACACGGTATTAATATCGTTCCAACTGGGGTTACAGGGTGCACCCCGATTAGCTCAAATTAAAGAATGACGATTAGATGATACCTCCCACAGTCTCAGATATAGTCTCAGTTACCGTCGTAGTTTAGTTATTCAGTGTTAGTGTTATTGACCAAATCATGCAGATTTTAGTTATCTCAGTATATCAGTTTAAAGATTTTACTCCGTTTAAGTTATATGATTGATCATGCATCCACAGTATTTATAAATTTTCCTGTATTTTCAGTATCTACTGATTCTATGCTCTTTATTTAGTACTCCATGCTTTACAAGTATGTCCAGTTAGTTATTATCATTCCTATTCATGAGACCATGCATATCAGCCTACCTCATTTAGCATACCAGTATATTCAAAGTACTGATCGCATATCATAGGTGTTGACGCTCAGTTCCCGAATTAAACCTAGATTCTTAGATTTATTAGCAGTATGGTAGTAGTGGTGAGTCCTCATCATCCGAGGACATATTATACTACTTCATGTCTTTATCTCAGTAGTTAGTAGAGTTAGTTGGGGCCTGTCCCATCAAGTCACAGTATCCAATTAGAGGCTTTTCAGACACTATAGTTAGCTATTTAGACTATTCAGATTTTAGTATTTTTATTAGATTCATAATTTAGTATTTATTTCATTATTAAAAACCTTATGGCATTTCAGTAATTCTTCCACATTCATGATTCTATGATTCAGTGCTCACAACAGGTACCAGCTCATGGGTTAGCTTGTAAACTCTCAGGACCGTAATCACCATGTAATGACTAGGGGTAGTCTCAGGTCATTACAAATTTGGTATTAGAGACTACGATTTTAAAGTGCCTAGGAAGTCTAAAAGCCGTGTCGAATAGAGTCTTATACATGGGTATGTAGTGCGCCACACTTATGGACGAAAGGCTACAAGGCATTTAGGAAAAAGTTTCCCTTCTTTCAGGTATTCATGTCGTGCGATTGAGCATGAGATCAAGTTAAACTATCAGTCTAATTCGTTTCTTTCTTCCATTTGTAGAATATGCCTCCTAAGAAGAACATGAGAAGAACAAGAACTCAATCAGCCCCTCATCCCATCTAGGCAGATCATCTGGATGAGCATATCTCTTACACAAAATTCAAGGTTGCGTTCACTACTTTAGCAAACTTTGTAGTAGTACAGAATAAATGACCAGCCGTTGTTCCAAGCAACCCAGTGGATAATACTGCTACAACTAGAATTCGGGATTTCACCTAGATGAATCCTCCTTCTTTCACGGGATCCAAGTCTGAAGAAGATTCACAAAAATTTTTAGATATAGTTTAGAAGGTAATGGATGCTATGGGGGTGACATCTAGTCAGAGTGCCGAGTTGGCTACATATCTATTGTAGGATGTAGCGCACACTTAGTTTAAGCAGTGGAAATTTAACCGCGGTGTTGATGTAGGGCCTATTGAATGGGAAGAGTTTGCCACAGCTTTCTTGGACAAATTCTTTCCATTGGAGTTGAGGGAGACCAAGGTGTTAGAATTAATTAATTTACAGCAAGACAGCATGAGCGTGAGGGAGTATTCTCTCAAGTTCACTCAGTTAGCTAGATATGCTCCTCATATGGTAGCTGACAGTAGGTCCAAGATGAGTAAGTTTGTATCTGGCGTGTCTGATAGTGTGGTCAAGGAGTGTAGGACCGCAATGTTGATTAGTGAGATGTACTTGTTTAGACTGATGGTCCATGCTCAAAAGATGAAGGAGAAAAAGATTAAGGAGAGGTAGAGAGGAAATAAGAGAGCTAGGATGGGTAAATTTAATTTCTGTCAACCAAAGTCAGAGGGTGGTAATCGTCCTCTACTTCACCAGAGGTCTTCAGCCCTTGTTCTCTTTTAAGCCAGTGCCCCAGTACCCAAATTCAGAAATGATAATAAGGATAGGGCACCAGGCTCTAAGTCCCAGGTCAGTGTTAGCAGTGCTCATACCAATCCTTTATGTCAGAAATGTGGTAGACACCATCAGGGTGAGTGTAGAGCAGGTAGTGTGATATGTGCTTTGGATGTGGCAAGCCAGGCCATCAGATTTGGGAGTGTTGGGTAGTTGCTCAGAAAGGTAGGGATGTGCACCAACAATGCCAATCCCATCAGTCGTCAATTTCATCCAGTCACCTGACTCAGCATGGTACAGCTTCCAGTGCTACCAGTGGTCAGCATCCGAATAGATTATATGCCCTTCAGTCCCACCAAGATTAGAAAAATTCCCCTGACGTAGTTACTTGTACATTGCAGGTCTTTCATTTACATGTTTACGCTTTACTATACCCATGAGCTTCTCTTTCCTTTGTAACTCCATATATAACCATCAATTTCGGAGTCAATTCCAAAACTCTAGCAGAGCCCTTTTCAGTGTCTACCTCAATAGGTGTTTCCATTATAGCCAGGCAGGTATACAGGAACTGTACGATCATAATATCTCAAAAAGTTACCTCAGTTGATCTCGTAGAGTTAGAGATAACTGATTTTGACATTATTCTCGGTATGGATTGGCTCCACTCATGCTATGCCTTAGTCGATTGTAGAAAAAGAATAGTTCATTTCTAGTTTTCAAATAAACCAGCCCTTGAATGGAGGGGTAACACTACAGATCTTAGGGGTCAGTTGATTTCATACCTTAGAGCCAGAAATATGATATCTAAAGGGTGTGTCTACCATCTTGTGCGAGTCAAAGACTCTAGCTCAGAAACTCCAACTCTTGAGTTTGTTCCTGTAGTAAATGAATTCTTAGATGTGTTTTCTGAAGATCTTCTCGGAGTGCCCCCGAAAGGGAAATTGACTTTGGAATAAACCTTCTTCCGGATACTCAGCTCATATCTATTCCGCCATATAGAATGGCTCTAACTAAACTCAAGGAATTAAAAGAACAGTTAAAGGATCTCCTAGATAAGGGATTCATCAGACTCAGCGTTTTCCCATGGGGCACACCTATTCTATTCGTGCATAAGAAAGACGGTTCTCTCATAATATGCATAGACTACCTTTAATTGAATAAAGGTCACAGTCAAGAATAAATATCCACTTCTTAGAATAGATGATTTGTTCGACCAAATTCAGGGTGCGAGTTACTTTTCCTAGATAAATCTCAGATCAGGCTATCATCAGCTTAGAGTCAGAGAATGTGACATTCCAAAATAGCTTTTCAAACTCGGTATGGTCACTTCAAATTTCTAGTCATGTCCTTTGGTCTTACCAATGCCCCAACATCCTTTATGGACATGATGAACCTAGTGTTCATGCAATACTTGGACATGTTCATCATAGACTTTATTGATGTCATTCTTGTCTATTCTCATAGCGAAAGCGATCATGCAGACCACTTAGAATAGTACTTTAGACTCTTAGAGCTCACCAGTTGTTCACTAAATTCAGTAAGTGTGAGTTCTGGCTAAGATCAGTAGCTTTCCTTGACCATATTATTTTTGGTGATGGCATTAGAGTTGATCCTCAAAAGACCGAAATGGTGAGAAACTGGCCTAGACCCATCTATCCATCATGTATCAAGAGTTTCTTAGGTTTAGCTGGCTATTACCGTCGGTTTGTTGAAGGGTTTTATTCTATTACATCCCCCATGTCCAGATTGACTTAGAAGAAAGTTAAGTTTTAGTGGTCAGATTCATGCGAGAAGATTTTTCAGGATTTGAAGACTCGACTCACCTCAGCCCTAGCACTTACTCTACCAGATAGTTCATATGATTTTTTTATGTACTGTGATGCATCCAGAGTAGGTTGGGTTATTTCCTCATGTAGAGAGGTAAGGTCATAGCCTACGCCTCAAGACAGCTTAAGCCTCATAAAAAAAATTATCCAACTCATGATCTTGAGCTAGCAGCAGTAATATTTACCTTAAAGATTTGAAGGCATTACTTATATTGGGTACGTGTAGATATGTTCACAGATCATAAAAGCGTCCAGTATGTGTTCTCTTAGAAAGATTTGAATTTGCATCAGAGAAGGTAGATAGAGTTATTGAAAACTTATGACATGAGTGTTCTGTATCATCCGGGCAAGGCCAATGTAGTGGCTAATGCTCTCAATAAATTTTCTATGGGTAGTGTTGCTCACGTTAAGGATGGTAAGAAGAAGTGAGCTCAGGAAGTTCATCAGCTTACCCGACTAAGTGTCCGCTTAGTTGATTCAGCAGAAGGTAGTGTGTGGGTGCAGAGTAGTTCAGAATCATCTCTACTTTCTGAGATAAAAGAAAAGTAGGATAGAGATCCCAGTCTAGTTAAGTTGAAAAAATTAGTCAGATATCGAAAAGTGGAGGTTTTCTCCCAAGGAGGAGATAGTGTTTTGTGTTGTCAAGGTAGATTGTGTGTGCCTGGTGTAGATGGTTTGAGCCAACGAATTCTTGCAGAAGCACATGGTGCGCGTTACTTTATTCATCCAGGGGCAAATAAGATGTACCGCAATTTATGGGAGATCTATTGGTGGAGTGGGATGAAGAGAGATATTGTAGAGTTTGTAGCTAAGTGCTCGACATGCCAGCTAGTTAAGATTGAGCACCAAAAGCCTAGTAGGTCCATGCAGGAGTTCAGTATTCCCATATGGAAATGGGAGGAAGTGAACATGGACTTTGTGATAGGTTTGCCTCGTACCCATTATCAGCATGATTCTATTTGGGATATAGTAGACAGAATGACCAAACCAGCTCATTTCTTGCCAGTCCATAGCTCTTACTCAGCCGAGGACTATGCCAATCTCTATCTCAGAGAGTTAGTTAGGTTGCACGATGTTTCCTTATCCATTATCTTAGATAGAGATAATAAGTTTACCTCTCACTTCTAGAAAGCATTCTAAAAGGGTTTTGGTACCCAAGTCCACCTCAGTACAGCCTTCCACCCTCGGACAGACGGTCAAGAAGAAAGGACCATCCAGACTCTTGAGGATATGCTGAGAGCATGCGCTGTTGATTTCAAGGGTATCTGGGATGAACATTTTCCTTTGATTGAATTCGCGTACTATAACATCTATCATTCCAATATTCTTATGGCTCCATTTGAGGCTCTCTATGGTAGGAGGTATAGATCTCCAATTGGTTAGTTTAAAGTAGGTGTGTCTACAGTAGTAGGGCCTGACTTGGTGTTTGATGCCTTAGAGAAGGTTCAGTTGAACAGAGATAGGCTTAGGGCCACCCAGAGCTGACAAAAATTGTATGCAGATATGAGGAGAAAGGATCTCAAGTTTGAGGTTGGTGATTTTGAGTACTTAAAAATCTCTCCCATAAAGGGAGTGAAGAGATTCGGCAAGAAGGAGAAACTCAGTACCCGATGTGTCGGTCCCTTTAAAATTCTCAGTCATTCTAGAAAGGTAGCTTATGAGCTTGAGTTTCCTTTAGATCTAGCCTCAGTACACCTAGTGTTCCATGTCTCGTTGTTGAAAAAGTGTATTAGTGATCCAGCTGTAGTTGTTCCCTTAGAGAGTGTAGATATTCAGAATAGTCTTTCCTATAAGGAAGTTCCAGTCGAAATTCTTAATCATCAAGTTCATAGATTAAGGAACAAAGAAGTTCCACTAGTTAAAGTTATTTGGCGAAATCAGTCCGTTGAGAGAGCCACTTGGGAAGAAGAAGCAGACCAAGTACCTCATCTTTTTTTTTGCGAATCCAGATTCAGTATAAGGTACTAATCTTCTTAAGATTTTTCTCTATCATGCTCAGTTTCAGCCGCACATCATGTTCATATCAGTCGTGCATCCATGAATCAGTTCAGTCATGCATTCCATGCATCATACATGCATATTCAGTGAGTAAGCTCAATCCATCAATTTTCTCAGCTTAACTAGCTTCATTCGGGGATGAATAATCCTAAGGGGGAGATATTGTAACACCCCATATTTCTCTAGCATAATCTAAGTCCCAATACATGAGTATTAATATATGAAATTTTTGAAACACTCATTATTTTTTAGTTTAGAGCCTACCATTGCATATGAAATTCAATTAGCTTTCCAACGATATAAAATTTGCCCAAATCCAATAACCAGGTAAGAAGTTATGACGATTTAAAGTTTCAGTCATTAAACACCATTATTTTAACCTCTAGCACGGAGCGAAGAAGCCCAATATCCCATTTGGAAAAATCCAGTAAAGGTCCGCGATCCTGGCGCGTCGCGCCATAGGTCAATTTGACATTTGTTAATTTCCAGTGGGCCTCCGCTATCATGGCGCATCGCGGAGATGGCCTAATGGCATCCTCAGGCTTACCGCGATGGTGGTGCGTCACGACATTTATCCAGGTCCCAGTTGTCCCTTTTCCAATGGCTTGGAGTATTAGTGGTGCGTCTCGCCAAGGCCAAAAATTGGAATTTCAGTTTGTGTTTTTAAATTCGTTTAAGGGTATTTGGGTCTTTTTCCTAAGCCCTAAACTAGCCCTAAACATGAAATTTGACCCCTAATTGACCTAAATACTCATCATTATTCATTTTCTCTCAAATTAAAAATCCCCTCTTTCAAGAACAAGAAACCCTAGCTTTCAAGAATCAAGGTCAAATTTCAAGAACTCTCCATCAATCCTTCTAAATTCATCATCCCAGGTATGTCAGATGTTCATCCTTGGATTTCTTTCATCCATGAAGTCCAAGTATCCATTTTAATTACAAATCTATCATCTTTTCAAGATTTATGATATTAAATTGTGATTTAAAACTATGAATCTCCATGAACTTTCATGAATATTGATTTTATACAATAGTTTAATGGAATTATTGTTGTTATCAAATCCCTCATGTTTTAATATTGTCATTCTTCATATTAGATCATCATTTAGTGTTATAAATATTGAACTCATGCTATTATTTCAAGTTTTATACTATTCCCATGAATTAACTAAACTATGAAGTACAAGTGTTTGATAAAATGCCTACAAGAGTGATTTATTTAATAAGAGCTTTCATGTTTTGGTCTTCAAGCTTTAGAGTCTTTTCAGTATTGTCGTTTTGAGTCCTGGGCGTATTGAATACCCAAAAACCATAACTGTTTATTTAGTCTAGTCTCAGTACATTACAGAATAGTCTTTAGATTATATTATGAGCATTATAAGAATGGCCAGATATCAATCATTCAACTCAGAACAGTCTAGTATCTCAGCGTCTTTTAGTTGGGAGTAGGATTTAGCACTGAGCGAGTGCAGGGATGGCTGCTTCCCCGCCAGATAGGCAGAGTCGTTAGTAGCAGTCCCTATACTCCAAAACTATGTAGCCAGCGTAGGATATGAGTAGTCACCCGTCAGATTAGGGTTGACTATCTCGCAGGGGTTACCCGTCAGTTCGGGCTTGACATCCTTAGTCCTTTGGACATCATATCAGTTTAGTGGATCCACACAGCCGTTGTTAGTAATTGTGGCACGGTATTAACACCCTTCCAACTGGGGTTACAGGTTGGACCCTAAATACTTTTTAAAAAAGTGACTTTATGAGATAAGTGCATAAAGTGTAAGTTTTGAACTCATCCAGATTTAGTATTTGCTTTCAAAATAGACGGGTGCATGACATGTAACAATTTAGAGGAGCGCTAGTTACAAATTGATTTATTAACTTAAGAATAAAAATGTATAAGGTTCAAATTTATTGATTTAAATTTTCTCTCTTTCTCTATTAATCATTCATGTATCTCGGAGGACATGGTTAAATGGTTGGAAGATGAGTTTCTCATTTGGGAGATTAGGAATTGAATTCAATCTTTGTTTTCTACTCAAAAATCTAATATATACATATATATATATATATATATATATATATATATACGCACTAGTTGAATCGCACGTGCCTCGCGCATGTAATTTTAATTATTTAAAATTAGACGATTTTATCTATTGCAAAGGTTTTAATAAAGTGCATAAAGTTCAAATCACTTCTTAAAGATCATTTATATTTTAATATAATAATATATACATAACATATATTGTTATGAAATAATAAAGAATAAATAACAAGAGTAAAGAGAGAAGAGAGCGTAATTGTTATTTCTCTTGAGGGTTCTTTTGGATCCTTGATGATGATTGTAGGAAGCCCTTCTATTTATAGGAAAAATTCACTCTAGTTTCTATAACAATCCGAGACTATACCTTAGGCGTTACACGGTGCTTACGGTCCCAAGAGACCACAAGTTAACCCATGAACACTGAATCATATAATCATGAATGCGGAAGAATAACTGAAATGCCATAAGGTTTTTAATAACGAAATAACTGCTGAATTATGAATCTGATAAAAATACTGAAATCTGAATAGCTAACTATAGTGTCTGAAAAACCTCTTACTGGATACTGCGAGTTGATGGGACAGGCCCCAACTAACTCTACTAACTACTGAGATAAAGACATGAAGTAATATAATCTTTCCTCGGATGATAAGGACTCGCCACTGCTACCGTATTGCTGATAAATTTGAGAATCTAGGTGCGATCCGGGAACTGAGCATTAGTACCTATGATATGAGACATCATTGCGCAAAAGAAAAGGTATGCGATCAATACTTTGAATGTACTGGTATGTTAAATGAGGTAGTCTGATATGTATAGTCTCATGAATAGGAATGATAATAACTAACTGGACGTACATGTAAAGCATGGAGTACTGAATAAAAAGCATGGAATCTGTAGATACTGAAAATGCCAAAAAATCTGTAAATTTTGTGGATGCATGACCAAGCATATAACATGAACTGAGTAAAATCTGTCAACTGATATACTGAGATAACTGAAATCTGCATGGTTTGGTCAAACAACACTTCGACTGAATAACTGAGCTGAGACTGTAAATGAAACTATATCTTAGACTGTGGGAGGTATCATCTAATCGACATTCCCCAATTCTTTGAGGTAATAGATATAGTTTTTTTTTTTTTTTGGTTGAAGTTCAAAAAAAAGTTACATATGAAATTCAGGAAAAGAGTCATTTATGAGAAAGGAGCTTTAGGTGACAGATATAGTTGAGTGATCATCTAAAAATCAATTCTTAATATTTATCGCTTCTACATTTAATATGAATTGTATTTTTGACTATATCTGTCCATACACCATCAAATAATTACCGTAGTTATCCATACTCTATGCTTTAATCTGTTGATTAATTGATATCTTGATCGTATATATCAATTGAAAGATTGGCATGATTTCTTTTATTAGAAATCTCTATTCGATTCGTTTACGTTATGAAAATAAAAATCTACTAAATTCCATTTAAAAAAAAAAATTATCTCAAGAGGAGAACTTTTGGTAGTATTAATTTTCCCATAATCTGTGCTTGACTACGAGATACATTCGAGATTGAAAGTAATTGCAACAATTAGTTGTTGCTATTTTTCTACTTCCTTCGTTCAGTTTTACTTGTCATATTTTGAGTTGACACACCTATTAAGAAAAACTAATTATTAACATGACTTTTTTATCATATTACTTCTATTAAATGATGCGTACATTGTATTTTGAAATTAATTTTAAAAAAAATAATTAATATTAAGGATAAAATAGGAAAAAAGAAGTTGTCTTCTCTTTATATGTTAAAAATGACAAGTAAAAGCAGAAATTTAATTGGGAAATTAGTGACAAATAAAAGCGAAGGGAGGGAGTAATTGAATTTCTATTTTTATTTTTTACTTTTGACATATCAAGAAAAGACAAAAGAATTTATCCTCTTTTACTTTCAACATTAATTGTTTATTCTCCAAACGATTTTCAAAACATATTACTCTAAATATCAATTAATAAGGGTAGGAGAACAAAATAGTCATATTGATAATTATTTTTTTTAATGTGGGTCATGTCAAAAAATCACAAGTAAAAATGAAGAGAGAAAGTAATTGTAATCCAATATAATTTCCATCAATTAATAAACACATTCTTGAAATAAATTTTCGCAAAGATTTCTGTTCAGTATATAAAGAAGTGGTCAAACAAACTCCACCATTAAATTAATGGTATTCTTTTTTTGTTAATATTATATGATCATTCAAAGTAATTTAAAACAATTGACATACTAGTATATGTTTTTCAATTTTCATGACTTTCAAAATTAAATTAAGCAATTCTAATCTTAAGATATTTTCTAGTCAAACTAATTTTTTTTTAACTTTATTTTAAAGATTTTCTTGGACTATCATTAAAAAATAATAAAATAAATATCTTGAACTAATTATTAGTCTAATACCAGCATAAATAAATGAAACTTGGGAAGTATGATTATTTCATTCAAAAACCAGTTGACAAATATAATTTAGGAAATGAAAGTAGTAATTTTTAGTACTAATATATCTACTTACTTTATTTAGAAGCCATAGACTTGGTCCGGCAAAAAAGAAATATAAAGAGAGGAATATTGACCTATTCGAGATTTTCCCCCACAAAATTCTAAAGTTACCAAAATTAGAACGAGGTTGTTAAAAAATTAACCAAACAAAAAATTAGAATTGTGATAAAACAAGAAAGAATAAAGAAGAAGTGTAGAGAGAATAGAGAGAGTAATTGTTATTTCTTCTCTTGAGGGATGATTTACAATGAAGGAAACCATTCTATTTATAGGGGGAATTTGCCCTAGTTTCACACTAAAAGACAAATACATCAAATCCTGATAGACATCAAATAGATCTTGACAGACATTCACTATAATTGATATATATCATAACACTCCCCCTTGAATGTCTAACAATATGCATATATGTTGCCTCGTTAAAAACCTTACAAGGAAAACCCAGTAGGACAAAACCTCAAAAGGAAAAAAGAGTACAACGCGTATTAGCTCCCCCAAATAAGAACATTCTTGAACCTTTGCATTCCAATCTTGTGCACCATCTTCTTGAAAGTTGCAGTTGGAAGACACTTGGTAAATAAATCAGCCACATTGTCACTTGAACGAATCTGTTGTACTCAATATCACCATTCTTTTGGAGCTAATGTGTATAGAAGAGCTTTGACGAAATGTGTTTCGTTCTATCTCCTTTTATTAATCCACCTTTCAGTTATGTTATGCATGCTGCAGTATCTTCATATAAAATTGTGGGTACTTTGTCACATTTCAAGCCATATTTTTCTCGAGTGAGATGTATTATAGACCTCAGCCACACACACTCTCGGTTTGCTTCATGAATAGCTATAATCTCAGCGTGATTCGATGAAATGGCTATGGTAGACTACTTTGTCGATCTCCAAGATATGGAAGTACCCCCACATATGAATACATAGCCTGTTTGAGACCGAGCTTTATGCGGGTCGGATAAGTATCCAACATCAGCATAACCAACAAGATCAGAATTGCAATCTTTAGAATAAAATAAGTCCATATCGGTAGTCCCCTTTAGATACCGTAATATGTATTTGATCCCATTCTAATGTCTCCTAGTAGGAGCAGAACTATACCTTACTAGCAAATTTACTGAAAAGTCAATATCAGGCCTTGTAGTATTTGAAAGATACATTAGTGCACCAATTGCACTAAGATATGGTATTTCAGGACCAATGAGTTCCTCATTCTTTTCTTGAGGTCGAAATGGATCCTTATTCACATCAAGTGATCGAACAACCATCGGAGTACTTAATGGATGTTCTCCATCCATATAGAATCATTTCAACACCTTTTCTGTGTAGGCAAATTGATGGACAAAGATACCGTTTGTCAAATGCTCAATTTGCAAACCAAGGCATAACTTTGTCTTTCCGAGATCTTTCATCTCCAACTCTTTCTTTAGGTAATCAATTTCCTTTCGAAGCTCTATTGGCGTTCCAATAAGGTTTATGTCATCGACATAGACAGCAAGTATAACAAACTCCGACGTTGTTTTCTTTATGAAAACACATGGGCAAATTTCATCATTCGTATAACCTTCTTTAGATAAATATTCACTAAGACGGTTATACCACATGCGTCCAGATTGCTTCAAACCATACAATGATCTTTACAATCTAATGGAATACATTTCCCGAGGCTTTAAACTATATGCTTTCGGCATTTTAAATCCTTTGGGCATTTTCATGTATATCTCATTATCAAATGATCCATATAGATAGGCTATTACCACATCCATCAAATGCATTTCAAGTTTCTCAAGGATAGTGAAACTAATAAGATAACGCAATGTTATTGCATCCATTACTGGTGAATATGTCTCATCATAATCGACACCAGGCCTTTGTGAAAATCCTTGTGCAACAAGGCGTGCTTTATATCTTTATATTTCATTTTTTTCATTTCTTTTTCGCATAAAGACCCATTTATAGCCAACAAGCTTAGCACCATTAGGTGTTTGAGCTATGGGTCCAAAAACTTCACGTTTGGCGAGCGAATTCAATTCAGATTGAATTGCTTCTTGCCATTTTGGCCAGTCATTTCTTTGTCGACATTCTGTGACAGATCAAGGTTCAAGATCCTCGCTATCTTGCATGATTTTCGTTGCAACATTATATGCAAAGACATGATCCACTATTATTTCAGATCTATTCAGATTAGTTTCAACATCACTTGAATTTATTAGTTCCTCATTTTCTTGAGTCTCAGGCTCATTGATTCCTTCAGGGATATCAACATTGCTCAAATCTTGAACTTCTGTATGTGGATCTTTCGTAGTGTCATCTTGACCATTTGTTTTTCTTTTTCTAGGATTTCGATTCTTAGAACCTAATGGTCTGTGACGCTTCAATCATGCTTTAGATTCATTAACTATGACACTAGTGGATGGTCTTTTAGGGACATCAATTTGAATTGGGACATTCTCTATAGGAATATGTGATTTAGTAATCCTTTTTAAATCTGTAAATGTGTTCGCCATTTGATTTGCAATTCTCTGCTGATGAATAATCTTTTGTACTTCTTGTTCACAAATAGAAGCACGTGGATCAAGATAAGATAGTGATCAATTTTTCCACAAAATTTCTCTTTTGATGTCACTATCTTTTCCCCCTAATTTTGGAGAAAGTATCTCATTAAACCGACAATCTAAAAATCGAGCAGTGAACATATCTCCCGTTAATGGTTTAAGATAGCGAATAATGGAGGGTGACTCAAACCCAACATAAATTCTCAACCTTCTTTGGGGGCCCATCTTGGTGCGATTTGGTGGTGCTATCGTCACATAAACGCCACACCCAAAAATTCTCAAATGAGATATATTAGACTCTTGACCCAGAACCAATTGTAATGGAAAAAATTTATGATAATTTGTCGGTCTAAGACGAATAAGTGTTGCAGCATGCAAAATTGCATGACCCCAAACAGAAGTGGCAACTTAGTTTTCATTAGTAATGGTCTTGCTATCAACTACAGACGTTTAATTAATGATTCAGCAAGGCCATTTTGAGTGTAAACATGGGGTACAGGATGTTTCACTCTTATCCCGATCGATAAGCAATAGTCATTAAATGCTTGTGATGAAAATTCTGCAGCATTATCAAGGCGAATAGACTTGATTTGATTATTAGGAAATTGTGCCTGTAATTGTATATCTGTGTCAATAATTTTTCAAATGCCAAGTTGCGAGATGACAAAAGGCACACATGAGACCATCTAGAAGAAGCATCTATTAGGACCATGAAGTATCTAACGACTCACTTGGTGGGTGAATTGGTCCACAAATGTCCCCATGTATGCGTTTTAAGAACTTGGGGGACTCAATCCCAACTTTTGTTGGCGATAGTCTCACAATTAACTTACCTTGATAACAAGCATTACATGAAAATTCACCATTCGAAAGAACCTTCAAGTTCTTTAATGGATTCCCATTTGAATTTTCTATTATTCGTTTCATTGTTATAGATCCTGAATGTCCCAGACGATCATGCCAAAGTACGAAAGTATTGGAATCAGTAAACTTTTGATTTACTATGGAATGTGCCTCAATTGCACAAATCTTTGTCCAATACAGGCCAGAAGATAAAGCAGGAAACTTTTCAACAACACATGTCTGCCCAGAGACATTCTTGGTGATACCAAGATATTCAAGATTCATC
Organism: Capsicum annuum; assembly: GCF_002878395.1. Classification (NCBI taxonomy): domain Eukaryota; kingdom Viridiplantae; phylum Streptophyta; class Magnoliopsida; order Solanales; family Solanaceae; genus Capsicum; species Capsicum annuum. The sequence goes on from NC_061117.1 coordinate 203,774,262, forward strand.
TCATCAAAAGTCTTGATATGATAACCATTTTCATGGATATCTTTAAAAATCATCAAGTTTCTCCAAGACTTGGGAGAGAACATAGCATTATTTATGATGAGTTTAGATCCCTTGGGCAAGATTATAATGGCTTTTTCGAAGCCTTCAATCAAATCAGCACTACCAGAAATTGAAGTAACATTAATCTTGTCCATGTTTAGATGAAAGAAATATTTCTTGTCTTTGAATATCGTATGTGTAGTGCCAGAATCAATCAAACAAATATCTTCTTAAAAACTATCCATATCTTTAAATAAAATAATATGCACCAAATAAAATATACATTAAATCATTGTACAAAGTGAAAACTTATAATATAAAAAAAATATTGTTCACACTTTAACTAAGTAATTAAAAATAAATATATCCAATTAGTACGAGATGCAATTGTAATCGTATTACAAAATGAGAATATAAAAATATTATTATATTACACAATCATATGAGAATATTATTATATTAAAGAATGTTAATATAAAGAATACATTATAAAATGCAATCTTAATCATATTGTTTGTACAACATCGTAAAGAATGATAATTTTGCATTGTAATGAATGCAAAGCAAGCACTCCACGTATTGTTTTCATGCGAAAAGTAAACCTCTGTACTATCGTCTTTTTTTTTTTTAAATAAATAATGATAAAATTAAAATTCAATTCAATCAATAATAAACTACAATAATATAATTGAACTAATCAATATTAATCAAAAACTAATACTCATGCAAACAACTACTTTTACATGATTCTTTATTCACTAACTATTATCAATAAAAATAAAACAAAATTAAAAATCATTCATTCTTTCATGTTTACGAAACCATCACCAATCAAGTGATCAATCTTTCCTTCAGGGTGCTCGAAAAAGATTGCTACATCTAAACATGTGATGTCAACTTTATTTTCAGAGAGAAAGTTAGCCTCGGGATTTCTCTCTTTCTTCTTTAGTGATGCTTGATAAAGATCAACCAAGTGCTTGAGAGCACGACAATCACATGAATAATGTCCTTTTTCCCCACATCGAAAATAAGTAACTGCTTCACATTTCTCATCTTTTCTCCTTTTGTTTGATGAATTATTAACACCTGGAACAGGGTTTCTTTCTTGGTCATCACGACCACATCAACGACCAGGGCCGCGACCTTTTCTACGCCTAGCATGGTGAGCGTGCACATCATTCACCTCAAAGAATGGTGCAGATCCAGTTGATCGATTCTCGTGATTTTTCATCAACAAATCATTATTTTGTTCAGCCACTAGAAGATGAGAACTCAGTTATACTTCTTGAAACCTTTTTCTTGATATTGTTGCTGTAAGAGCACATTCGAGGCATGAAAAGTGGAGAGCATCTTTTTCATCATATCATTATCATTAACCGTCTCTCCACAAAGTTTCAATTGAGAATAAATTCTAAACATGACAGAATTATATTCAAGAACAGACTTGTAGTCTTGAAATCTTAGATGCATCTACTCATATCGTGCTTTCGGGAGGATGACCATCTTTAAGTGATCAAACCTTTCTTTTAGACTATTCCACAATATGAGTGGATCCTTAGTAGTAAGGTACTCAATTTTTAGAACTTCGTCAAGATGATGACGCAAGAAAATCATAGCCTTAGCACGATTTTGACTAGATGTTGTATTTTATTTCTTTATGGCGTCTCCAAGACCCATAGCATCTAGGTATATTTCAGCATCCAACACCCATGAAATATAGTTCTTTTCTGAACTTTGAAGGGCAACGAACTCACACTTCGTAAGATTGTTAGCCATATGGAAAAAAGAAGAAATAAAAAAATAATACCTTAGCCTTAACCTTCAAATTTGAGACGGTAGAGTCTCGTGCTGATAACGTGTCATAAAACAAGAAAGAATAAAGAAAAAGAGTAGAGAAAATAGAGAGATTAATTGTTATTTCTTCTCTTGAGGGATGATTTACAATGAAGGAAGCCCTTCTATTTATAGAGGGAATTTGCCTTAGTCTCACACTAAAAGACAAATAGATCAAATCCTGATAAACATCAAATAGATCTTGATAGACATTCACTATAATTGATATATATCATAACAAGAATGAATTTAAGTGGTAAAAGTATATACGAGACACTAATAAAAGATAAAAATTTATTTGCCTCGAACTTACATGCCATAACATCACTAATAAGGAGCAAAATTTAGCTACAAACACTTATTGTAATGGATCACACATGACACAAATATGATTAGTCAATTGAGTATATATCAATATTAATTTATATGTGGGGAAAAAGGAAGAATAACAAATACTTTCTTTGTTTGATTTTACTTGTCAAATTTTGAGTTGACACATCTATTAAGAAAAATAATTAATAACATAGTTATTTTATCATAGTCCCACTATTAAATAATGTTTACATTGTATTTTAATTTGTCTTATGAAATATAAAGTAACCCCTGTTAAATAATGTTTACTGTTATAAAATAAGAAAGAATAAAGAAAAAGAGTAGAGAGAATAGAGAGAGTGATTCTTATTTCTTCTCTTGAGGGATGAGAGATCATAAGATTGTAAATACAATGAACAAAACCCCTCTATTTATAGGGTAAATTTACTTCTAGTCTGAGTAAAGGATAGATGCTTTAAATCCTAATAGAGATCAAAATAGATCTTAATAGATCTTGATAGACATTCACTATAACGTAAATACATTTATAACACTCCCCCTTGAATGTCTAATTGGTATATAATGTGCCTTGTTAAAACCTTACTAGAAAAAACCAATGGGATAAAAAATCTAATAAAGGAAAAAGAGTACACATTTCTAACAATACGCATATCGGCTACCTCATTAAAAACCTTACAAGGAACACTCAGTGGGTTAAAACCTCGTAAGGAAAAAAGAGTACAGCGCGTATTAACTTCCCCTAATGAGAACATCCTTGAACCTTTGCATCCCGATCTTGTACACCATCTTCTTGAAAGTTGCAATTGAAGGAGACTTGCTGAATAAAACAGCCACATTGTCACTTGAACGAATCCGTTGCATGTTAATATCATCATTCTTTTGGAACTCATGTATGTAGAAAAGTTTTGATGAAGTGTGCTTCGCTCTATCTCCTTTTATGAATCCATCAAGATGTGTTATGCATGTTGCATTATTTTCGTATAAAATTGTGGGTACATTGTCACATTTCACGCCACATTTTTCTCGAATGAAATGTATCATGGATATCAACCATACTCATTCTTGACTTGCTTCATGAATAGTTATTACCTTATCATGGTTCTATAAAATGGCTAGATAGACTGCTTTGTATATCTCCAAGATATGGCAGTATCCCCACATGTGAACACATTGTATATTTGAGATCGAGATTTATGCGTGTTAGATGAGTACCCAACATCAGTATGAGCAGTAAGATCGGGACTGGAATCTTTAAAATAAAATAAACTCATGTATCTTATCCCATTTCAATGTCTCCTAGTAGGAGTAGAAACATACCTTGCTAAGAAATTGAGCGAAAGGCTATATTAGGTCTTGTGGTATTTTAGAAGATATATGAGTGCACCAATTATACTAAGATATGGTACTTCATAACCAATACAAATTGGTATATTTCTCATTTCAGCAAATAATCTTATTGCTTTTGAAAACTCTCCAAGAGTTTCAATAATTTTCAAGCTATAAGTTTGTACAATATAAGAATTATCAATAAGTTTCCCGGAAACTTTTATACTTTGAATCCTTAAAGAAATTTTCATACAAATTTTTTCAAGTGACAATATTCAACATTTTATGTGTGACATCTTCAAGTGTCTGGACTGCAAATCAAATAAGTATTCACTTACGAAGATGCACCTTTTCATATTACTTGATAAATATTTCTACGTCAGCCATAAACGTAGAATTCAGATCCTCGTAATCTTTCACAATGTTGCCCCAACATTGTGTTAAAGATATTAATGATATATCATTTCGTATCAGTTCACAATGCGACATAACATTTTGAGATCTCATCACTTCATTATTTTCAGGTACATAAACCTCTCATAAGGTTTCATGAAGTGTTATGTCGTAGGATCTTCAAGAGATCATTGCCTTCTTATTATGATTATTTGCTCCTTATTTTTCAAGGACTATTTTATTTAAAACCGATTAGTCTACCACGCTTCACGCATGCATAGACTTTGACCTTTAGGAACAAAAAATAAGAGCACTTGTGCTTAATATGATATGTTTTTATCATTTGACTTGAATTATCTTCTAGATGAGGATCTGGTGATAATTTCTAACATATTTCATAGCGCACTTGCGCGTAATATGATATGCTTTCCGCATTTGACTTGAATTATCTTTTGAATGAGGATCTGGTGATAATTTCTAACATATCTCATAGCGCTTATAATCTCCCCCTTATGTTAAGAAAACTAACATGCATCATCTACTTCTTTGAGGAATCCATCTTTGTGCATTATGGTATATTCATTAATCGTATACCGCACATTAAAATTATTATATGGAATAATTGGTTCCCGGCCTTGAACCATTGAGAGGGAAGAAATAATCATAATTTATTGGTCTAATGCATACAAATGCTATTGCAATATATCATATTTCAAACCAATACATTAATTTTTGTTCTCATTAACAATGGTTTAGATATTTATCAAAGACATTCAATGTTAAACCATCATCATCAAGATGAATTATCTTGATTACACAATCTGAAAATTATGCTCAATTTATTTTGAACAAGTAACTTTATAAATGTCAAACGTAGGTTGACCATGAATGTACATGTGATCATCTTATTGATGCATCTTTTCAACATATCACATGATAGGTGAACGGGCCCTTATTCATCTTTTATAATTTTTAGATTTAAAGGGATCCAATCTCAATATTAATTGGTCCAACCAACTTGTCATGAGAACAAACGATATAAACAATTCTTGAAGAATCTTCTAGTTCTTTAATACATGCACATCTTCGAGATATCACAATCGTTCATATCAATTTATGAACTTTTATTCTATTAAACTCCAAGTTTACCATGACATGTACTATTTCTTTAGTAAATTTCAGATTACTATTACATTGAATAAATTTCAGATTTACTACTTCAGAAGTAGATTTCAAAATTATTCAACCTCTTTCGGAGGTGAGTTGTGATACAATCACAATCAAGTGCACGTTTGCATTAATAAGTTTTTCATTCCCCAGAAATGGAATATAATCGTGCCTTAAGTCTATCAAATTATGATAGCTGATAACCTCTTTCAAGATTTTGCTACTGAAGCAAATCGAGGCATACATATAAAGTAGAGAATTTTTCTCTAGCATATCTTATAATCATATAAGCGTGTGAAAATATGGTCACTCTTGATAATCATTATCATATTGTCCCTCTATGCGTATATTTGTGCATCCAATCACATGTCTTCTTTTAGACATATTATGCACTGCTACCACATACACCTGAAGAATGAAGTAAGTTGTCATATTTCAGACTTATCATATATTGCTACCACATTCACTTCATGGAATGGAGCATATTCAATGGGTCAAATTTCATGACTTTTTATCAAATATCCATTATTTTGCCTTAGCCATCATAATATATCAATATGGTGCATTGAGATTCAAACTCAACGTCTTATCCATATAAAGGCGTCTTAGGCATAAATCGGTGAGACTTGAACCCAACATATTATTATCCCTTTTGATAATATTGTTCTTGAGGAATAAATTTAAAATATAAATTATTTCAAACAAATTATTTTTCCTCAAATTCAATAATAATTATATTAGTAGTAGCAAAAGAAAGATAACATAAAGAATTACGAACCTTGAAATCCTTCAGATTTATAATCTCACGTTGTTTGGTAGAGTCTCGTGCTGATAACGAGTTATGAAATATAAAGCAAAGAAAGAATAAAGAAGAAGAGTAGAGAGAATAGAGTGAGTGATTCTTATTTCTTCTCTTGAGGGATGAGAGATCATAAGATTGTAAATACAATGAACAAAACTCCTCTATTTATAGGAGAAATTTACTTCTAGTCTGAGTAAAAGACAGATGCTTTAAATACTAATAGAGATCAAAGTAGATCTTAATAGATCTTGATAGACATTCACTATAATATAAATATATTTATAACATTTATATTATATTTTTTGTTATAAAATATAAAGTAAATACAAGAAGAATAGAGAGAGAAAAGACTTTTTGTTATGAAACAATAAAGAACAAAGAAGGAGAGTAGAGAGAGAAATCTTTATTCCTCTTGGGGGATGAGAGGTTATCAGATTGAGAATACAATGAATAAAACACCTCTATTTATAGGGGAAAATACTTGTAGTTTCTGACGAAAAGACAGATACTTCAAATCCTGATAAATATCAACTAGATCTTATTAGATCTTGAAAGACATTCACTATAAATGTAAATACATTTATAACACTCTCCCTTGAATGTCTAGATAGATAATGTGTCTCGTTAAAACCTTACTAGAAAAAATTCAATGGAAAAAAAATCTAGTGAAGGAAAAAAAGTACACATCTCTAATAATACGCATATAGGTTGCCTCATTAAAAACCTTACAATGAAAATCCAGTGGGACAAAACGTCGTAAGGGAAAAAGAGTACAACGCCTATCAACTCCCCCAAATGAGAACATCCATGAACCTTTGCATCCTAATCTTCTGCAGCATCTTCTTGAAAGATGCAATTGGAGAAGATTAGGTGAATAAATCAGTCATATTGTCACTTGAACGAATCTGTTGCACGTTAATATCATCATTCTTTTGTAGCTCATGTATGTAGAAAAACTTTGGCAAAATGGGCTTTGTTCTATCTCCTTTATAAATTCTCCCTTAAGATATGTTATGTATGCTGCATTATATCTATATAAAATTGTGGGTACATTGTCATATTTTATACCATATTTTTCTCGAATGATATGTATCATGGACCTCAATCATTCACATTCTCGGCTTGCTTCATGAATAGCTATAATCTCAGCATGATTCGATGATGTAGCTACAATAAACTGCTTTGTATATCTCCAAGATATGGCAGTATCCTCACATATGAACACATAGTCTTGCTAACAAATTGTCTAAAAAGGCTATGTTAGGCATTGTAGTATTTGCAAGATATATGAGTGCATCAATTGCACTAAGGTATTGTACTTCACAACCAATCTAATTCGTTATATTTCTCATTTCAGCAAATAATCTATTGTTTTTTAAAACTCTCCAAGAGTTTCAACAATATTTAAAGCATCAATTTATCCCGTATAAGGACCATAAATAAGTTTCTCAAAAACTGTATACGCTTCAGGCATTTTAAATCCTTTAGAGATTTTCATATAGATTTTTGTCAAGTGACAATATCAATATGTATGACATCTTCAAGTATCTAGACTGCAAATCAAATAAGTGTTATGCTTATCAAGATGCATCCTTTCATGTCACTTGATAAATGTTTCTACGTCAGCATGCTTAAATTAACGTAGAATTCAAATCCTCATAATCTTTCACAATATTACGTTAATATTTTATCAAAGATATCGTCGATGGTTTCTCATTTTGTATCGGTTCGCAATGCGACATAACATTTTGAGATCTCATCACTTCATTATTTTCAAGTACCTGAATCTCTCATAAGATTTCATGAAGTTTTATGTCTTAGGCTCTTTAAGAGCACATTGTCTTCTTATTATGATTATTTACTCCTTGTTTTACTTGGAACCGATTAGTCTACCATGTTTCATGCATGCATAGACTTTGTCCTTCAAGGACACAAAGTAGGAGCACTAGCAACTTAAATATGAGATGCTTTTGGCATATGACTTGAATTATCTTATGAATGAGGATCTTATGATAATTTCTAACATATTTCATAGCTGCTTATAACCTCCCCCTTATGTTAGAAAAACTAACATATATCCTTCACCTTCTTTGAGGAATCCATCTTTGTGTATCATGGTATATTATTTAATCGTATACCACACATCAAAATTATTAGATAAAATAGTTGGTTCCTGACCTTGAACCAATTGAGAGGGAAGAAATAATTATAATTTATTGGTCTAATGCATACAAATGCTATTGTATGCAACATATCATATTTCAGACCAACACATGAAGCTTTGTTCTCAAAGAAATGGTTTAATTATTTATCGAAGGCATTTAATGTCAAAAAACCATCATCAATGTAAGATGAATAGTCTTGATTACATAATCTGAAAGTTATGCTCTTAACTCAATTTTATTGAGCAAGCAACTTTATGAATGTCAAACTGCAGGTTGACAATAAACGTATAAGTGATCATCTCATATCGATGCATCTTAATTGATCACATGACTGGTGAACGGGCCCTTATTCAACTTTTATACTGTTCAGATTTTAAGATTTAAAGCTTATGAAGAATTTTTGAATTCTTCAATATGTATTTAATATTTAATATGCACATCTTTCGGATGTCGGAATCGTTTATGTCAGTTTATGAACTTTTATACTAGTAAACTCCAAGTTTACCATGACATGTATTTTTCACTTTAGTAAATTTTAGATTTACTATTGCATGAATAAATTTTAGATTTGCTACTTCAGAAATAGATTTCAAATAACTCTTCTCAGTTGTTCTACCTCATTCGGAGATGAGTTGTGATACCATCACAATCAAATGCACGTTTGCATTAACAAGTTTTTCATTCCCCAGGAATGGATATAATCATGCCTTAAGCTTATCAAATTTTGATAGTATATAACCTCTTTCATGATATTGCTACTTTAGGAGCACATTGAAGCATACATATCTTTTGTATGTAATATATTATATTTGGAATATAATAAAGGAAAAAATATCATATGCTTTACCTGTATCCTCATACCAAAAAAAAAAAAGAAGAAAATTGTTCATAAATAGCTATAGTCCAATTCCTATACCACTTATGCCAAGTAAATGTATTTCCTCAATCATAAACCAGCAAGTTCATCAAGTAGAAAACAAAGTCATAAGTCTCCTTAATATCCATCAACCAATAAACTGATCAAATCTGAATCCCAAGATTAGGCAAAATAATTTTTATTTATCTAAAGAATATTTATTCTCTGCTTTCGTCGATTTTAGGACCAAAGCATACCATAGAAAAACAACTTGAAGTGTACAACAATATGTTTAATGATCAAATTTAAATAGGAGAATAATTTCTTACCGTGATATTCAATAATATATCTATATGATTAACAACCTTAACTACATATACCGGCTCATTAGATTGGTGGAGTATTTAGGTCCTTGACATGTAGTAACATAGGCAATAAAGTTACATGAATGTGAAAATACCTACCTTTTCTAGAACTCAACATCATATTACTTTTACCTCAGAAAAGATTGAGACCATACAACCCGTAAAGAAATGTCTTTGTCTATTTGTTTAGGACGGTGTGTACCATGGCGTAAACTCAAACATACCACCGCCTAAGCTCAAATAAAAATTAAAGACATGTGCTGATAACATGTTATGAAATAATAATGAACAAAGAAGGAGAGTAGAGAGAGCAATCTTTATTTCTTTTGAGGGATGAGAGATTATCAGATTGAGAATACAATGAATAAACCCCTCTATTTATAGGTAAAAATACTTCTAGTTTTTGACTAAAAGACAGATACTTCAAATCCTGATAGATATCAACTAGATCTTATTAGATCTTGATAGACATTCACTATAAATGTAAATACATTTATAACACTTCTTTATTTCTCATGAGGATTCTTGAGGAGTTAATTACAACGAAGGAAACCCTCTTTATTTATAAGGAAAAACTAACCTTGGGGTTTATAACTTTTCCATAAATAGACACATACTATATATGGTAAAGTAGACATTCACTATATATGATAAAGTAGACATTCACTATGGTAATATATTTATAACACTCCCCCTTGAATGTCTAATTGATAGATAATGTGTCTCGTTAAAACCTTACTAGAAAAAGGCAGTGGAAAAAAATCTAGTGAAGAAAAAAGAGTACACATGTCTAATGATATGAATTTTGGGTGCCTTATTAAAAATCTTACAAGAAAAACTCAATGGGACAAAACCTTGAAAGAAAAAAAGAGTACAACGCGTATTTGCTCCCCCTGATGAGAACATCAATGTTTTTTATATCCCGATCTTGTGCATCATCTTCTTGAATGTTGTAGTTGAAAGAGACTTGGAGGGTCTTTGGAAGAGCTTAAAAGTTGGTCAACATGGCTTTTAAGCCATTTTTTATGTTTTAGAGTGTTTGGCAATTTTAAAATTTGCTTAAAAAAAGCTAAAAATTGCTTAAAAAGGCCAAAAACTATAAGTAACCCATTCCTTACTCTCTTTTTTTTGGCTTATAAGCCATTATAAGTTGACCAATAAAAAGATATTTTTATTCCTTATAATTCTCCCTTATTCCAAGATTACCCTCATGTAGCCCTAAACCACCGTTCTTTTTCACTACACCATTATAATTTATGAAATATGATTTTTATATATTATACTTCTTATTTAATATATTTTTTTAAATTTGAACAATTATTATTATACAACACATGAATTTCTTTAAGAAAAAATAACTCACCAACCAAGATATATGGAGAATACTCACTGAAGATATACAATTTCATGAACGATTAATGAATAATCCATTCACAACGCAACATTCGTATTCAACAATATTTTAATAGTGATATAATCATTACTCAAGCAACAAGTAATATATTTTTCAATTAAAAGTCATTTTATTAAGCAAATAATATCATTTGTAACCAACTATTTACCTATTAATGTAATTATAATGATTAGTAACATATATATTTTGCTTGACGATTTAACCTTTTTAAACCCAAGAAAAAGTTTTTTCAACGCATAAATTTAATAGTCATTCATGAATATATATATATATAGAGAGAGAGAGAGAGAGAGAGAGAGTAGTTTAAATTGAAACTGAATTAAAATATATATTAATTTTAATTTGAATCATGTTAGAAATAAAAATTAATAATAATTAAATCTATATATTGTTCACATGTTTAAGAGTAGTTTAGATACTTTGACAAAAAGAAAGTGCTTAGCAACACTTATTTACCAAACACATCAATAACTTTTTTCAGTTCAGCACTTTTATCCAAACATGAAACTGCTTATTTTTAAAATAAGTTTCAGCACTTTCAAAAGCACTTTTAAAGAACTTTTTAAAAGCCACTTTTTTCAACTTATCCAAACGGGCTAATGAATAAATCAACCACATTGTCACTTGAACGAATCCATTGCACGTTAATATCATCATTCTTTTGTAGCTCATGTGTATAGAAAAGATTTGACGAAATATGCTTCGTTCTATCTCCTTGAGTTCTCCCTTAAGTAGTGTTGTGCATGCTGAATTATCCTCATATAAAATCATGGGTGCATTTTCACACTTCAAACCACATTTTTCTCAAATGATATATATCATGGACCTCAACCATACACATTCTCGGCTAGCTTCATGAATAGCTATTATCTCAGCATGGTTCAATGAAGTGGCTTGATAGACTGCTTTGTATATCTCCAAGATATGACAGTGTCCCCACATGTGAACACATTGCATGTTTGAGACCGAGATTTATGCGGGTTAAGTAAATACCCAGCATCAGCATAATCAATAAGATCAGGACTGCAATCTTTAGAATAAAATAAAATCATGTATTTTATTTCATTTTGATGTCTCCTAGTAGGAGCAGAAATATCCCTTGCTAACGAATTGAATGAAACGGCTATCAGGCCTTGTAGTATTTTACAAGATACACTAGTGCACCACTTGCACTAAGATATAGTACTTCAGGACCAATCCAATTTGGTATATTTCTCTTTTCAGCAAATAATCTATTGCTTTTGAAAACTCTTCAAAAGTTTCAATAGTTTTCAAGTTATAAGCTTATACAATATAAGGATTATAAATAAGTTTTCCAGAAACTTTTATATGCTTCATGAATTTTAAATCCTTTATGGATTTTCATATAGATTATTGTCCGGTGACAATATCAATATGTGTGATATCTTCAAATGTCTGGACTGCAAATCAAATAAGTGTTAAGCTTACCAAGATACTGTTAGGGTTTTTGCCCTACTTTTCTTACCAAAATTAAGTTTTACGCTTTCTTGGAAGGAAAATAAAAGTAACCATAATTACTTTTACTTTTTTCCTTAAAGGAAAATATAAAACTTTTTTATATTTGGCAAACCTCTTTCTTGGAGAAAAGGTTTTAAAACTTTATAAATAAAAGACCCTTCCTTCTCATACAATAATATAGTAGCATCCACAACGTAGTCATTTAAGGGTCTTGTTTGGGGAGATATTCGCTCAATAGTTTTATACTTTCTTTATTAATAATTTTCATATGTAGCCTAATTAGCCAAATTATATCAATAATATTATGTTTTAGTATATTTTTATTTGTCATCTTAATTATCACCGTCTTAGTTTGCAAACTATAAACTTTCGCAAGATGCCCTCTCGATTTCGAACCCTAAAAATGGTATCAGATCCTACGGTTCAAAGATCTAATGGTTTGGTAAAACGAGGTTGAAGACAAGTCCAAGGCGGTTCCAATCAATTTATAATCAATTTGATGATAATGAAGATTTTTGTCCAACTACAGGTAAAGAACAAGTTTCAACCATATTTTTAACATTCCTGTTGCTACATCTTTAAAAATAAAAATAAAATATTAATTTTTAACTCATTTTTAATCATGATATTTTAAACTTTATTTTTAACCATGACAAGCAGCAGCTATAAAGATTATATCAAGAATGAAGTTCATGCATGTAATGTAAAGAAGGTGGATCAAGTGAAGAAAATCAAGTCAAAAGGGGGAGATTTTTTAGGGGTTTTGCCCTGATTTTCTTACCAAAATTAAGTTTCAGTTTTTCTTAAAAGGAAAATAAAAGTAACCATAATTACTCTTACTTTTTTCCTTAAAGAAAAATACAAAACTTTTCTATATTTGGCAAACCTCTTTTTTGGAGGAAAGGTTTTGGAACTCTATAAATAGAACACCCTTCCTTCTCATACAACAACACAATAGCATCCACAATATAGTCATTTAAGAGTCTTGTTTGGGGGAGATATTCTCTCAATAATTTTATATTTTCTTTATTATTAATTTTCATGTGCAGCCCAATTGGTCAAATTATATTAATAACATTACGCGTTGGTATATTTTTATTTGTCATCTGAAATATCACCGTCTTAGTTTGCAAACTATAAGCTTCCGCATGACGCTCTCTCAATTTTGAACTCAACAGATGCATCCTTTCATGTCACCTGATAAATGTTTTTTCGTTACCATATTTAAATTGACATAGAATTCAGATCCTCGTAATCTTTTACAATTTTGCGCCAATATTGTATCAAAGACATCGTCGATGGCCTCTCATTTTATATCGATTCACAATGTGACATAATATTTTGAGATCTCACCACTTCATTATTCTCACGTACTTGAACCTCTCATAAGGTTTCATGAACTATTATGTCGTAGGCTTTCTAAGAGCACATTGTCTTCTTATTATGATTATTTGCTCCGTATTCTTTTTAAGGATTATTTCATTAGGAACCGATTGGTCCATCACGCTTCATGCATGCATAGACCTTGTCCTTCAGGGACACAAAATAGAAGCACTTGCAGCTTAAATATGATATGTTTTTTGTATTTGACTTGAATTATCTTTTGAATGAGGATCTGATAATAATTCCTAACATATTTCATAGTTGCTTAGAATCTCCCCCTTATGGTAGGAAAACTAGCATACATCATCCATCTTCTTTGAATAATCCATCTTTATTCATTATGATATATTCATTAATCGTATACCACATATCAAAATTATTAGATGGATAATGTGTGGTTCCTGACTCAGAACCAACTTTGAGGGGAAATTAATCATAACTTATTGGTTTGATACATACAAGAACTTTTGTATATAATATTTTAAACCAACACATGAACCTTTTGTTCTCATTAGAAATGGTTCATCTATTTATCGAAGGCATTTAACACTAACTTAACTAGCATTATCAAGATGAATTGCCTTAATTACACAATCTGAAAATTTTATTCTTAACTCAATTTATATTGAGCACGTAACTTTATGAATGTCAAACTATAGGTTGACAATAAACTCACATGTGATCATCTTATATCTGTAACGACCTAAAAATTTGATGAACTATGTAAAAGTTGTGATTTTATGTGATTTAACTATTTTACCCCTCTGTAAATGTATTATGATATTTCTGGAGTGTGAGAGTGATTGGCATGATTTTGAATGCATTTTGATATCATTTATACAATGTTGTAGTTTTTGATGGCTTTTAGAGCCTTATTTTAAACTTATGTAGATATCTTTTGATACGTGCAACGGATGGTCAACTTTGTGAAAATGATGTTTTTTTGAAAATCTGATGTCGCCAATGTGTCCTTAACGTCGAATTTAATATGGTTGCCTAGTTCGTTTGCATGTATCAGACTCTGAACGAATCCCGGGAACACCCCGTTGAAGTTCGAATTGAGTTTAAAAAAGCAGATTTTTAAAAATAGTTGTGCAGAAAAATCTGCACTGATAAATAGCTTTTTTGACCTGTTTTGCTCAATTTTCATCTTGGCTCTTGGGAGTTAAACCCTAAAATAGTGTGGGAGCTTAAAACTAAAGTTTGTAAGATCTTGGAAAGCTAGATTAACACCTTTTTCTTGGTTTTGTTACGGATTAAAGGTAAGAATTCACTATTTTCTTACGTAATTTCTTGATTAATTTCTCAAAACCCCAAAAATCTTAAGGCATGATTTTAAACTCAAATTTCACTTCTTTTAACTTGAATAATGTTTTTATCTTATAATTACTAGTTTTTCATCAATTTAACCATCAAAACAATTTCGATTCTTTATTTTAACCCGAATTTCAAAGATTTTACCCGGTAAATCTCAAAAATGGATTTTTTTCGATTTGAACCTCGTTTTTTACTCGATTTAACGCGGATTTTCAGTTGTAGGTTCCTAAAAATATGGGAAACATATTTTTGAAGTAAATTTTCGATTTTGCCCTTCTTTTTTGAAAACCCATTTTGGGGGTCCGTTTTGACCCCGAACCAAAAGTAGTCAATATGGGTGTCTTTGATTTTATTTTGATGCGTAGATTTCATATTTGACATTTTTAGTGATGTTTAAGATTGTTCGTGAAAAGTAAGGTCCCGGGTTCAAGTGTAGCGGACTCGTTTCGGCTTTCGAGGTAGGTTATCTTAACTCTTTCAGACTGGTTTAGGTAGTAAATGATGGTACAAAATGCATGTTAAGGGTAGGAACTAATCATGAAAAATGGGTATCTATGTGTTGTGCCCATATGGGGGCTTATATGTGATGTAATTGTCAAAATTGAGATATTATGTGATATGTGTGGCTGTGTGGGGTCCTATGTGATATTGATAGCCTTGAATACATATGAATAATTGTGTTGTTAAAATGCTAATGTGGTGCCATTGGTATATTGTGATTATATTCATACTTTGTTAACAAATGCGGCATGTGAAAATTCATGGATGATACAAAAATAATGAGCGGATATTGACGCATGTGGTTGTGGAAATATATCATTGTGGTTGGTTGTGGAAATATATCATGTGGTTGTTTGTGGAAATACTCATTGTGATTGATTGTGAGCATTAAATCTTCATATCATACTCATTCATGAAATATTGGTACCACCGTGGTAACATCTAAGAAACGCTGGCAACATATTTTTAAAAGATATTGTAACACTTTATAAAACCCTTTCCAAGGGATGTACCGGAAAGGAGATATGAGATATGTGGATTGTATACGGGTTGACGAACCCCTCATAGGTCCTGCGTTGGGAGGCTTGCCTCCGTAGGTGTATACAGGGATTGTGCGACGATTCCGGAGGTTGTGTGATGACCTCGTGCATCATCATCATCATCATCATCATATATATATTGCAATTACTTTATTGTGTTATGTTGTGTTGTATTGGCATATTGATTTGTCATCTATGTATTTATCGTATCTTCTTTTACTTGTATTTGATGATCTTGTATATGCATATTCCCCTTGCTCTTTTTATAAGTGATATAATACGTACTTTTGTTCTATTTTGGTATGATGTTGCAATATATGTGAGATATATTAGAACTGTTAGTACAAGCAATGTGAGCTACCGTTGTGGGACACTTTCTGATTGCAGGTGATGTGTCCTTAGTGTATATTTTGTATGCTTTATTTACTACTTTGCTTGGTTGGCCTATGATACCTACTGAGTACAAGCGGACCGTACTCATGCCTACTGTGCCCTTTCGGTGCAGGTCTTAGCTCGAGTGCGTCTCAACTTGCTTGACTCGGGCGATCATTGGAGCTTCCAAGGTAATGGTTGGACATTCATGCGTCCGAATTTCACCTCTATCTTTCCACAGTAGTTATGTCTTTATTAGTAATTGGAGATAAATATTATTCATTTGTGGTTATTTTTTTTATGCATTTGACTCTTGAATTGTATTAGTAGTTCTTACACTATGACACCTGATTTTGGGCATGATTGGTATTTTGGATAAGTTCTTTTCTCATTGTTATGATTACTTATATGGTTTGGCTTCGTTCTAGAAGCCTTACTGTGAGATATTTTTGTCTTTTCCTCATTTCGTATGAGTTTGGGTGATAGGCTTATTTGTCAAGGTACGCCGCGACAAGTGTCATCATGACCCTCATTTTTGGGTCGTGACAATATCGATACATCTTAATAGATCACTTGACAGGAGAACGGGCCCATATTCACCTTTTATACTTTTCAAATTTTGAAAGATCAAATCCCAACATTAGTTGGTCCAACCAACTTATCATGAAAATAAGCAACATATATTAAAAGTTCATGAAGAATTTTCTAGTTCTTCAATATATGTTTAATACTCACTATGCACATCTCTTGAATGTCGCAATCATTCTTGTCAATTTATGAACCTTTATACTAGTAAACTCCAAGTTTACCTTTTTTTTCTTTAGTAAATTTCAGATTTACTATTAGATAAATAAATTTTAGATTTACTACTTTAGAAGTAGATTTCAAAATAACTCTTCTCGGTTATTCTGCCTCATTTGGAGGTGAGATATGATACCATCATAATCAAGTGCGCGTTTACATTAATAAATTCGCATTCCCTAGGAATGAAATATAATTGTGCCTTAAGGCTATCAAATTATGATAACTTTTAGCCTCATTTAAAATATTGCTACTTCAGGAGCAAATTGAGGCATACATATAATGTAGAGAACTTTTCTCCCGCATATCTTTAATTGTAATCACAATAAATGGGTGAAAATATCATCACTCGTCTTCTTTCAGACACATTATGAATTGCTACCACATTCACTTCAAGAATGGAGCAAGTTGTCAACTTTCAGATTCATCATGGAATAGAGCATATCAATGGGATATGTTTCATGACCTTTCACAGAAAATACATTATGTTGCCTTAGCCATCATAATATCATCAATATGGTGCATTGAGATTCAAACTCAATGTCTTATCCATATAAAGGCGTTTTAGGCTACAAAACGATGATATTTTTATTCATCATCATATCTTTTAATAATATTATTCTTCATGAACAAATTTAAAGCATAAGTGGTTCCAAACCAATTATTTTTTTCCAAATCCAACAATAATTATATCATTAGTATCAAAAGACAAATAACCTAAGGAATTACTAACCTTGAAATTACCTTTAGATTTATAATTTCACAAAGTTTGGCAGAGTCTCATGCTGATAACATGTTATGAAATATAAAGTAAATACAAAAAGAATAGAGAGAGAAGAGGGGAGAGTTCTTTATTTCTCATGAGGATTCTTAAGGAGTTAATTAAAATGAAGGAAATTCCCTTTATTTATTGGGAAAAACTAACCTTGTGGTTTCTAACTTTTTCATAAATAGACATACATGGTAAAGTAGACATTCACTATATATGGTAAAGTAGACATTCTCTCTATATAGTAATATATTTATAACATTTTGAAATTAATTGGAAAAAAAAGCAATTAATGTTAAGGGTAAAATAGAAAAAAAAAATTATCTGCTCTTAATATATCAAATATGACAAGTAAAAGTAAAAATTCAAAAAATTACTGACAAGTAAAAGCGGAGGTAATACTTTTGTCACCTCACAAATGAAATAAATTAATTTAATAATTATAATCTCAAGATAACATTTAATCCGTGAATCAAAAACACCCTATTGCTAGATATTTCAGTCTCATGTCCTTAATTATATTTCATCTTATTTCATGAAATTTGGTGTTATTTTATTTCACCTTGCCAATAAAATAAATTAATTTAAAAATTAAAATTCTTGTGTTATATTCTCGAAATACTAGTGCACGAACTAAACGAACATTAATATTAGAGATATTCCTCTCTCATGTCCTTAATTATATTCCGACCACTAATCTCCCCTTTTCACATTCACACAGAATCTTGTTCTATACCAGTCAAGTTGAGCAGTTCAACAAAAATCTAGGAGCAAGCTTACAAAATTAAATTCAGACCAATTATATTAATAAGTAAACATTAAAAAATTATGACTAGTAATATTTCCTGAATTTCTATTTATTTGTTTGTTTGTTTTTTTAATCCATATCAAAAAGATACTTATCACTTCACCAAAATTTTTGTAGATTTGAAAAATATTTCCTCGACATCAAATGCATTGCTAGTTTAAGAAAACAAAAGGGGAGTTTTGGAGTAACCGTAAAGTTATTGTCATTTGATTTAGAGGTACAGTTATTTTCATGTGATCGGAAGGTTACGATTCAAACCGTAGAAATAATTTTATAAAAATGCAAGGTTTGTCTCTTTATAATAAACCTTCTTGTACAGTCTTTCTCCGAGCCCCATGCATAGTGAAAGTGCATCGAGCTATCCGTAGATTAAGATCACAAATTAAAATTTTTTCTTTACTTTCATAAAAACAATCATTTCAAGTTAAAATCAAATAGATAAATTGTAACATACGTATAATCCAAATGGGTCTAAATCATTTTCCTTTTGTCTTAAAAATCAACCTCCCTCAACTTTGAACAATAATCATACTCCCCATTTATCCTAATTGACTTTTTAAAATTCCTATTTAACCCTTTATCATCAATTTTTTTATTCTTTTTTATCAACTTCTTTAAAATTATCATATTTTCATTTTAAAAAAAAAATCATATAACAAATTTTTCATAAAAACATAAACATTATTCATATAACAAAATTTTCATAAAAACATAAACATTATCTTCTAGAAAAAAAAAAAAGGTAAGAAATATATAAGCTAATGATGATCTTTATGAAGTAAATTAGCATAATAAGAAAATTAGTTTTATTAATAATAATCAAAACTATAATATTTATTTTAACAAGTGAAAATAAAAATTACTACTAATTTTATAAACATATTTCAATGCAATGCAGAAAATACAAACAATAAATTAAAGAGATAAGCCTCTAGTACCACCCTGAACTATGATCAAAGTTGTTACGATACATTCCAACTTAACAGGGGTCCTATTATCTCCTGAACTCAAACTTAGCTTATTTTTATCATTTTTTGTGCTAATGTGACACTTTTACTACATAAAATGGAGCTCATATCAAAGGTGTCGCGTCATCTAAAACGATTGACAAAAGGTGTCACGTTAGCTAAAAGATTGACAAAAATACGCTAAATTTAGTTTAACGGGTAATAGGACCCCCGTGAAGTTGACGTGTGTCGTAACAAATTTGGTCATAGTTCGGGGATACTAGATGTTTTTCTCGAATAAAAATAAGGTCAAATTTTAAAGATTATATTTATTTATATAAATTATAAAATATGTAAACTCTATTAATGTCAATCACAACTTATTTACTGATATAGACAATAGATAATATCGTTTCTTATCACTTGATCCTCATGCTAAAAATAAATGTTTTTATTTGTTCAATTTATGAAATTAAGAGAATTGTATTATGTTTTCTTTCTACCCTTTGGTGTTAAATAAAAATATAAAGTAACAGTATAGACAAATTTAAAGTATTATCATTAATAAGGTTAATTTAGCAAAATATACCTCTAAGTAAAATTTTCTTAAGGATTATGTTATATCAACAAAAAGTTAAGTAATACGAAATAAATTTAGTAAGAGAGTGATAAAATCAGAAAATATACGCACATGCATGTACATATATATGTATATATACACACTTAGGGGTGGGTTGTTTGGAACCAAGTTATTCGGGGATTAGTTATTACAAAATAAGTTGTATTAACATGTATGTGTGATAACTTATCTCATCACTGTGGTATAAATGATGTGACAAATAATTTTGAGACTACATAATACATCTAATTAAACGCAGGATAAATAATCATGAACTTTATCTCTGAATTATTATAATTATACGTCACATCAAACGACTTTTTAATACATATAATACTAAAATAATGATCTTAAACATCATATTGAATTTTGTGATAAATTTATAAAACGTATTAATTTGTGTATAAAATTAATAAATTTAAATAAAATGCTATAAATATCAATGTTAAAAAAAATATTCATTACATATAATATAAAAAGATGTTACATAACTATAGAATTAAAATTATAAGGACAAAATAGACATTGCATGGAATAAAGAGGGAGTATGATTATTATTCAATGTTGAGGGGAGAGTTTAATTTTTTAATCAAAGTTGGGGTGAAAGATTTTCACCCTTAAAAAAATACTTAAAAATTAAAACTACCTAAAAAGAAATTAATCAAACAACTATTAAATTTTTAGTGCTTACTAACGTGAAGAAACAAGTGAAAGACTCGTTCATGTAAACCAGAGAAAATGATGTGTTTTCGGGGTAGGTGAAGGGTTTTGGGTGGGGGGAGAATTGGCTATAATCTTTTCTTAACGGAATTCCATGGTTTATGATAAAAAAGAAATCAACCTTCTTGATTAAAAAACAACATATATTTGGATTAGGGTGAAACCCCCCATTTTGATTAAAATATCAAACTCCCCTCAACATTGAATAATAATTATACTTTTCCTTTATTCCATACAATATCTATTTTATCCTTATAATTTTAATTCTATATTTATATAATATCTTTTTATATTATATGTAATGAATATTTTTTTAACATGGATATTTATAGAATTTTATTTAAGTTTATTAACTTTATACGCAAATTAATACATTTTATAAATTTATCACAAAATTCAATATTATTTTTAAGATCGTTATTTTAGTATTATATGTATTAAAGAGTTGTTTGGTGTGAGGTATAATTATAATAATTCAAAAATAAAGTTCATGATTATTTATCATGCGTTTAATTAGATGTATTAGGTATTTTAAAATTATTTATCGCACCATTTTACCACACTGATGAGATAAATTATCACACATACATATTAGTACAACTTATTTTGTAATAACGAATCCCTGAATAACTTGTTTCCAAACAACCCACCCTAAGTGTGTATATATACATATGTATGTACATGCATGTGCGTATATTTTCGAATTTTATCACTCTCTTACTAAATTTATTTCGTATTACTTAAGTTTTTGTTGATATAACACAATCCTTAAGAAAAATTAGTTAGAGGTATATTTTGCTAAATTAACCTTATTAATGATAATTTGAAACTTTAAATTTGTCTATATTATTACTTTATATAGTTATTTAACACTAAAGTGTAAAAAATATATATAATTCAATTCTCTTGATTTCACAAATTGAGCAAATAAATTAAAACATTTATTTTTAGCATGAGGATCAAGTGATAAGAAACGATATTATCTATTGTCTATATCAGTAAATAAGTTGTGATTGTCATTAATAGAGTATTACATATTTTATAATTTATATAAATAAATATAATCTTTAAAATTTGACCTTATTTTTATTCGAGAAAAACATCTAGTATCCCCGAACTATGACCAAATTTACTACGACACACGTCAACTTCATGGGGGTCCTATTACCCCTTAAACTAAATTTAGCGTATTTTTGTCAATCTTTTTAGCTAACGTGACACTTTTTGTCAATCGTTTTAGATGACATGACACCTTTAATATGGACTCCATTTTATGTAATAAAGGTGCTATATTAGCACAAAAAATGATAAAAATAAGCTAAATTTGAGTTCACGGGATAATAGGACCCTTGTTAAGTTGGAATGTATCATAACAACTTTGACCATAGTTCGAGGTGGTACTTGAAGCTTATCTCTTTCATTTATTATTTGTATTTTCTGCATTAAAATTGTTTACAAAATTAGTAGTACTTATTATTTTCACTTGTTAAAATAAATATTATAGCTTTGATTATTATTAATAAAACTAATTTTCTTATTATGCTAATTTACTTCATAAAGATCATCATTAGCTTATATATTTCTTACTTTTTTTTTCTAGAAGATAATATTTATGTTTTTATGAAAATTTTGTTGTATGAATAATGTTTATGTTTTTATGAGAAATTTGTTATATGAATTTTTTCTTAAATGAAATATGATGATTTTAAAGAAGTTTGAAAAAAAAAATAAAAAAATTGATGATAAAAGGTAAAATAAAAATTTTAAAAAGTCAATTAAAATAAAAGAGGGAGTATGATTATTGTTCAAAGGGGGAGTTTGATTTTTAAGAAAAAGTTAGTGAGGGAAAATGATTTTGACCCCCTTTTT
The DNA here is from genome assembly GCF_002878395.1 of Capsicum annuum. NCBI lineage: Eukaryota > Viridiplantae > Streptophyta > Magnoliopsida > Solanales > Solanaceae > Capsicum > Capsicum annuum. Next base: position 203,797,079 of record NC_061117.1, read on the forward strand.
AGTGTTGTAGGTTGTTAGATAAAGATAAAATCTAGGTTTAAAAAGATATTAAAAAAGGTAAACATTCCCTTCATTAGGTGCTGATTTGTAAAAGATCCAATCATAAGAATCTATTAAACATATTTTTACTTTATATTTTTAGGCCTCGTTTGGTCATGAAAATAAAAATTAAAATTCAAGTTGAAATTAATGTTGTGTTTGATCGTAAATTAGAATTGTGTTTAAAATTTTATGAGAAAAATAGAAATAAAATATGACTATTTTCACTAAAATGAAATGATATTTCAAAAACAATTAAAAAAATAAAAATTATGACCAAATACCTATTTAATCACGTAATAATAACTTTACCATTTAATCTAGGATTCCTCGTCACTTTGTCTATCTTTATATAACAGTATACAAAGTGAAAGAAAGACGCTTTGTTTCTTCGCGTGAACACAAACGTTTTTATCATAAACTTTTCTCCTCATTTTCTATCTTTATCTCTCTCTCTTACATTACGCTAGACATTTTTCCTTCTCCTAATTCTGTTTTGCTTTTTTTGCATCATTTTCCTTAAACATTAAAAAAAAAAAAAAAAAACAGAGAAGCTGCAAAGCAATTGTTGTGTACACAATTTGTTTGTTTTTGCTTTGTGGGTCGCTTTTATTTTCATTTGAATTTCAACACAAGACTCTTATTTTCCGTAAAATAGACCTTATGGTTTGGTCTTTTCTATATTTTGTGTATAGTGAAAGCTTTAGTGTATCGAATTATTTTTTTTCTCTTGTGTTTGTATTTTCTTTAAGTTTAATGTAAGAAAAATTGAAACTTTTTAATGGGTTTTGACTGAAGATAGGAATTTACGCCTGAATTGTTGGTTTTGCGGTGACCGGAAAAAGATAGAAAAAATAGAGACTTTTTCAAGACTTTTTATCTTCCTTTTTTATATTTTCGTGTAATAATTAATTAGTTGTCCAAACGTCAAAACATGTATTTTTTTATTATGTTTTCACTTCGTATATAGAAAGTTATATTCTCAATTTATTCACATCGTACAAAATCCCGTATTTTTTTCTTTCTATTTCTCTTTCTATTTTCTCCAATTTCTACTCTTTTGTGTTTGTTTGTTTTTCTCTTCTCCTCTGTGTCAATATTTTCTTCAAAGAATTTAGAGAGAGAAACAGTTTGATATCTCTTTCTCTCTCTCTGTTTCTTGTTTTTGTTTCTTGCATAATGGAAAAGGAAAAAGGGTCACTGCAATCAAACCTTAATTGTTTCTTGGAATGCACAACTCCATTAGTCCCTTCCCAGTTTCTACCCCAGGTACTTTTTTTTTTTATAATCATGTTGTCCTGGCCATATCAATATTTTTGTTTAATCTGTATTTGTTTTTTGTTTTAATTTTATGAACGTAATTTGTTATACTAAGGGGAGCCTCGGAGTAGCGGTAAAGTGAGGTAACGTGTTCAAGCTGTGTAAACAGCCCTTGCAAAAAAATGCAAGGTGTGGCTGCATACAATAGACTGTTGCGGTCTGACCCTTCTCTGGAACTTGCGTGTAGCGGGAGCTTTTAGTGCACCGATGCCTTTTAAATGTGATTTGTTATATGCTGTAATTACTAATTTATTTATTTTTGATGTGCAGAGTGAGATGAGGAATTTGAATAGGTTATGGCATCCATGGGAAAGAGAAAAAGTTGAATATTTTACATTGGGTGATCTTTGGAATTGTTATGATGAATGGAGTGCTTATGGTGCTGGAGTTCCTATTAAAACTGATTCTGGAGAAACATTAGTCCAATATTATGTCCCTTACCTTTCAGCTATTCAGATTTTTATCAGCAGGCCTTCTGTTAATTTTCTGAGGTAATTATTTTTTTGTTGCTACATTTTTTTGGTATATCAATTTGATCATATGTTGTTGCCCCCCACCCCCCACCCCGGGGGGAGCGAAGTACGGGGGTTAATCGATACCCCTTTATCGAAAGATTACATTTTTATGGCTAAGGTTATTTTTTAGGGAAGTTTGAACCCGTTTGGTTTCATTGTATGTCAACTTTGAAAAGTGCTGCCTTTTTCTTGTCATATGAATTTCTTGTATTTGAAAGTAATAAAAATCATTGCTTGTGCTTCACGTTGAGCCGGTCAAATTCTGTCTTTTTGAAGCTAAAGGGGTTAATGAATTGTTGTTTATGTTGGTAATTATGCGTTTACCTGAAGTTAAAGCATTTTAAGTTTGTTATTTGGTTATAAGCAACTTTGTTTTCGTAATTATGAAGATAAATGAGCTTGTGGTGCATTTGTTTAATGTTTTGATAGGGAAGAGACGGATTCTGTTTGCGAGACGAGGGATTCGTTCAGCGATTCGTTTAGTGATGAGAGTGAAAGTGAAAAGCTGTCAAGATGGGATGGTTGTTCCTCTGAGGAAGGTGATAGTCTTTGGCACATGAATGATAGATGGGGTTATCTTTATTTTCAGTACTTTGAGAGATCAACTCCATATGGAAGAGTCCCTTTGATGGACAAGGTATCATCTTTTACCCTCATCATGTCATTCTCTGGAAGATTACCAGAACTTTTACTCCTTTTTTGTCACTTTAGCTTCTGTTTCCCACTTGTGAAAGTTTGCTTTTTGACTGCAAATTTGTACTGGTAGCTAGTGTTTTAAGGAATTGTATGTGTCTTTTCTTGTGATTAGCAAACACATTTCTACTGTTATTTTATGATTTTGCTCCCCTCAAACCATTAGCATGTCTATTACAGTAGGTTCTTTATTCTGTTTTCAACCGTAGCGTAAGCCGTGCATTATGTGTGACTTAATCAACTAAGAAGAAAAAACAGAACCATATGTTCTTTCTTTAAGGATTGGATTTATTGTATAATTTTTTATTTGAATTAATAATTCTGATTCCATGTGAAGGCATGTGGCTTGATTTTTTAGCATATATTGCTTTGTTTTATGAGTTTTTTGACATGAACCAATTCGGTTTGCTCGCAGATTAGTGCCTTTGCTGAAAGGTTCCCTGGATTAATGTCATTGAGAAGCGTAGACCTTTCACCAGCTAGTTGGATGTCAGTTGCTTGGTATGCCAACTCTGTTCCTGTTCCTGTTCTCTCTCTCTCTCTCTCTCTCTCTCTCTCTCTCTGTGTGTGTGTGTGCGCGCCCATCTGATCATGGACCTGATGGTGTGTGGAAAGTAGGTTTTGTGCAAGTTAATGAAATCTGTACGTGTCAAATTTTTGTTAAGTACATCTATTTTGGGATTGTTAAAACGGTTTGCTTGATGAGCGTTCAATTTGATCTTATTTTCCCTGTAGTGCATCCTACATCGTAAAACTTAAGTTGATCTTGCATTCTTTTGGTATTGCTGACTTGCTTTTTCGCGCCAACAAGGGTAACAAAAAGGAGGCTATTGTCTCTAACCCTTTTTGAATTGAATTACAGGTATCCGATTTATCACATTCCTATGGGAAGAACCATTAAAGACTTGTCAGCATGCTTTCTCACATTCCACACCCTTTCTTCTTCTTTTCAAGGTATTAATCGATCCTTCCTTTGATTCTTTAATATTTGATTTTGCTGTTGCTTTTGCCTTTTGATCTCATCTCACGAGTGTTAACGTACAGAATATCTTACTGTTTTTTTTTTTGGGGGGGGGGTCTAATGGTTCAGATATGGACCTTGATGATGACATGGAGAATGGTAAACAGAAGCGAAAGGAAGGAGAAAGCATCCCTCTTCCGCCTTTTGGGTTAGGCACTTACAAGATGCAAGGCGATGTGTGGCTTTCAGACAAGAGTGGGAAGGACCAAGAGAAGCTGTCATCACTCTTTAGTGTGGCAGATTCATGGCTAAAGCAGTTGGGTGTCCAGCACCACGACTTTAACTATTTCATGGGCATTCGTCGTGGCTGACCATCTCCAATAATGAGTTGCACTTATATACCCCACCAATGGGGCTGACTACTGGAGTTCCTTCTCTTATCGTAGGCTCTCTGAGGTGTTTCTTGTTTGTTGCTTTCGGTAGCATAAAACAGCCTTAGATACTCCTATATAAAGGCATTAGTCTTTTACTCGTTTTCCTAATCCTAAACCGAGCATCTCCATGAAAGATGCTGTGGTTTAGTGTCGTTGCTCTTGAGTTTTCTGTGACTTGTTTTTTGTATAGGGAGAGGACTAATTGTGTAGGACATGATCTTTACATGACTCTTATGATGACCCCTAGCACTTTGTGAGCAACTTTTGCACGCTTGTGCAATTTTGCTTCATCTTTTGTATAATTCTTGAAGTGCCTTTTTTGGTGTTTCATTTCTGCTTTTCCTTGTAATCCTGTCATGTAAATACTTCACATCTTTTTTAACAGTACAAAAGGCTAAATGGCAAGCAAAAAAATAGTTCACGTGTTCACACTGAATCTTTAGTTGTAAGTTGTAACTAGTTCTTATGTATGTTGGTTGTGGATGAGGTTTGTTTTATGATTTTTATGAAGTTCAGAAAGTCTAAAACATGTACAGTGGTGGGTCCTTTATTGTTGCAGAAAAAGCCACACAAATAGTGTGGTCATTATGTCATTGTCATAATAGTGTGTCATTTTCTTAAAATAATGATTTTGTTAGCTTTGGGAAACCTGCAATTAATTTGTTGGCCCTGTATAATGGACTTTCTGTATGTAGTGTCACTCATCTTATCTTTACTAGTTCTATTTTTCACAATTGCTCTTTCGTTTTTCCCCATATTTTATGACTTCTTTACTTCGTATCTTCATTATGAGTGAAGATGATTAGAACATTTAAATGGGTGATGGGATTGAATTAAAATTCGTCATTTTGCTGAGTTATAAGTTAGGTGCAACTATAGGTTATCAGACCAATCAATTAATAGTTAATTTACTGCCGGGTGCAGTGTCTAGTGGGTGTGTGGTGTTCTTTCAAATGTTTTTCAAACAAAAAATTCTATCGTACATATAAGATTAAAATTAATTTTTCTTGAATATTTTGAATTCCTCCTTGTGTTACTTTGTCATACTTTGAACCTTTTTAGAACATTTTTTGATTTTGTCACTTGCTTCGATAGAGAAATGTTAATACTAAGAATGTGTTTGACTAAGCTTATAAGTCTAGTTTATAAGCAATTTTTAGCTTATTTATGCGTTTGATAAGTATCAATATGCTGAAGTCAAAATCGGCTAGAAGTCTTAAACTAATTATTCTCAACTGATGACTTTTAACATATAACCACTTTTGATCTGATCAGATATTTTACTACTTAAATATTTTTAGTTCTCAAATTACTACTATCTTTTTCGAGAAAAAAATAATAATATAAGATTTGACAATGGGGTTGGCAAAGACTTAACAGAGGAATGGATAATCCGCAATTTTCAACACTTGTCCAATAAGATGCTAAAATTTTCTCCTTATTCAACATCCCTTCATCATTAACAATTAGGTCATTCAATTTTCCACGTCCATTACATTATACTGCCTCCAGTTCATTTTATCCCAAGATATATTTTCTTAGCTAATTTTTCTACATGACATTGAATAAAGTATTAAGTAATAGGTTAATAGGGGTCCAATTCTATGTTGATAACGATGAGTACAAGTACTTTATCGACATGCGCTCCAGTGAGATAGTTGAAACTTCTTCATTCTTACTTATAAATGTCGAATTTGAACTTTTAAAAATAAAAAAAATTATATTGGAAGCGTCGTTCCTAAAAATAAATCCTGCAATACGGAAATTAACATTTAGGCTGATCTTAATAAGAGAAAACCAAAATAAAAAATAAAAAATAGTTCACTATTCAACTCCACAATCTCTTCAAGCATTAGAGTTAAACAGCTAGCTGAATTTGACCTTTTGTTTTTACAAGAAGGAAATGGGTCCAACTTATCATCAACTTTAGAAATGGTCCAATAGGAGTAAAAAAAAAAAACAAAATTTAATAAAGAAAGGATAATGAATCACTATCTTATTTAGGAGTAGAAGCATTTTGTTGATCTAAAAAGTGCAACCACTAACCATATTGACAATAAGAGAAAATTTTTTAGTGCAACCACCAACAAACAATTCTTAGCTATACATGGGGCATTTTGCTTATTTTTATAATCAATTAAGTGAAGAAGTCATGCCCATATTGCAGTGGCGGATCTACGTACAATTCAGGGTTCATTCGAACTCTCTTCGTCGAAAAATTATACTATTTTTATATGATTAAAAATACTTTTATGTATATATAGTAGATGTTAAACTCCTTTCAACTAGTCCGTATATTTACTTCTGAACCCCTTTAGTGAAAATTCTGGCTCCGCCACTGTCATATTGGCTGTATATTATATGGCATTGGTTCAAATTCAACTCATATTGTGCAACAAACAACCAAGGAATAAATGAATTGTATGATCTACTTTGGGAACCAATGAAATTAATGCATTAAGGAGACTTAGCTTTTTCTAGTATATGTATGGGATTATGATGATTCAATCTATTAGAGGTGGGATTGTTCGATTTAGTGTTTGATGATTGGACAAGCTCAAAAGTTAGAGATAAATCATTTTTTTTATAGTATAGAATTATGGATAGGGTGCTACTGTCAGTTGTTAGAGTTTTTGTCCTAATTTTCTTATCAAGTTTAAATTTTACTTTTCTTGAAAAGAAAAATAAAAGTAATATCATAATTAATTTTACTTTTCATCAATGAAAATATAATTTTTTTTTCATATTTGACAAACCGTTATTGGAGAAAAGATTTTGAATTTCTATCAATAGAAAATTTTCTCCCAACAGTTTTATGTTTTTCTTTAATATTCTGTTTTCTTTAATATTCGTTTTCATGTGTAGGTCAATTGGTCAAATAATATCAATAATATGTTTTTTTAGTATACTTTTATTTGTCATCTGAATTATCACCGTCTTGGTTTGCAAACTTTAGACTTCCACATGACGCTCTCTAGATTTCGAACCCAGCTTGTGCACAACTCAATTGATTCTATTGAGTATTTATTACCTCCTGATAGAATTAGGAACCTAATCTGCTTAATGAAACTTAGATAAATGAGAAGAAATCACCTATAAAGAGTGAAGCTATGTAATATTTATTGATCAATATTTTAAGGTGTATTTTTTTTTTTTCACCTTATTGATATAAAAAGAATTGCAAGTTATATTGTCTCTGTCTCAATTTCTATGAGGTATTTTGATTTGGGACAGAATTTAAGAAAAAAAAAAGACTTTTGAAATTTGTGATTAAAATAAGTAATATTTGTTTGTGTGACAATAAATTATTTCATTAAGAGTTGAATGGGTATTTCAAAGTTAAATTTTTATCAAATATAGAAACAACCAAAAAAGAAAGCGAGTCAGATAAATTGAGATATAGGAAGCAGTACTTTTTATATAGTGTTTGAATTTCTAAATTTTAATTTTTAAAATACTGAATGAATTTAATTAAGTTTAGCTCTCAAAATGAGTCAAAGCATTAGAGTGACTCTCAAAAAATGAAATATAACAATTATTTTAAAATACATATCCCATTTTTTCATTAAAATTTAAACCTGAACCTCATGGTCCCGATCAATTTCATTAATCACTAAATCATGAAATGATGACAATCTTTTCTTACCAATAAATAATGTCAAATCTGAGTTAGGCTTGTGGTGTCAATGTGAACATTTGACTTTGAGTTGTGGCACCACAATCATGATCTTTGCTATATTTGGGGCTGATCATCATCATATACTGCTTTAAATCCACATATATATAAAAAGTAATCTAGGTGGTTTATAGCTTTGTCAGTTTTTTAATGGTTACTTAAAAGCAAGGATTGGATAAGGAGAGATGCAGATGTGTGAAGTTTGGTAGGATTCAAAATTGATGTATTTAATTTCATATCATGTATTCATGTGTTGGGTGACATTTTATGCCAAGTTAAATTAAAGGGTGATCAAAGATTCAAGTGACATGTTTTCAGAATTAAAGATGACGTTGACATACTCACAACATATTTCAGTTGATCTTATGACTAAGTGACCATTCAAACAAGCACAAGATATAATTGCATCTCTATTACAATTATAGATAAACTTTCTTAGATTTCTATGTTTGAACTCCTATTTTATAGACAAAACTAATTTATATGCGTATTACAATAAGAACTTATGTTTGATGGATATTTTAAGATTTGCCCAATGGATTCTTTTACGTAGTTTTTTTTTTTTCTTTTTATAAAAAAATTGGTTAGAAGGAACAAAAGGTCAACACCGACACTTAATGCTATCTGATTTCAACAAGTTTTACCAGGAAATTTCACCCCATGGCCTTGAAAATTGATGGTCTTGCAATTAACTTTTTTTTGGGCTTGTGGACGAACTTTTAGAGTCAATACTTTTTTTTTTTTTTTTTTGAAAAATTAGAGAAACTAGTATCCTTAAAATTATAATTACAATAAATAGCAACCCTTTTTCAAAATTATAACTTATAGTAAAAGTAACAATATTTTACCCACTTCATAGTAATAGAAAAATATATATTTTTCAGTTCTACATATGTATTTATGAGTAATACATATATATTTGTATATGTATTTATATAGCAACATTTTACTTAAATACAAATACAATTTGTTATTTTTCGTAATTATGAAATTATTGCTATATAAGTTATAATTAAGGCTACAGAGTTGCTATTTCTGAAATTTTTCCTTTTTTTTTCCTATGAGAAAACGGTGTGAAAAGTTCAAAATCACAGACCTTCAAGGTTAACTTGTAAATCACCCATTTTCAGTATGAAATATGTATATGGGCCCTCAGCCCTCTTGGTTTCGGTTGAATTGATCCATTTGAAATCTGAGTTTGGATTGGAATTGGGCTGTATGCTTCTTTATATGATGGGCCTGAAAATTGAAATGTGCAGAATTGAAAAGAGTGCAAAGTTGGATGTTAAAAAGTTTCAAAAAGTATGTATATACTTTCTGAAATAATATACACAAAGTACAGAAGTATTACAAAAGTATATGGAAACTGTGGAGCAAAATTTTTATGGGGTAGCAGATTGAATTCAAACCATGATTGTTCTGAATGATGCTCCTTCCGTTTCAATTTATTTGTCTTACTTTCCTACTTAATCCGTCTAAAAACGAATGTCTCTTTTCCTTTGTGGTAGGTCATTAATTTCAATTTTTCACCTAAAATATTCAAGACGACAAGATCAAATGACATTTTGATGCATTCTAAATATTTTAGTTTAAGACTATATAATCAAAAGTCTCTTTATATTCTCAAACTCTATTTCAAGTTAAAATCGGACAAACGAATTAAAATGAAAGGAGTAAAACTTTGGATTTGGGAATATAACTTTCAAGATCTAAATAGAAAGAACATAAAAATAGTAGTAGTATTAGCAACTCTCTTTGATTCATTACACATAAGAATATTGTGCCTAGAAACTTGTAAAACAAGTACAAATAAAAGTAAATTCTAATAACAAACTTAAGTACGGGATATGAAACAAATATATTTTAAGAAACACAATATGGTACAAAGGACTAGTCCTTAACTAGTAGTGGACATATGACATTATGCTACAACAAATTTGTGATTGTACGCTATCAAGGAACAGGATATGACTTATTATGGCACATACATTTATAAGCCATGGGACAAGTCTCAGCTTCTTCAATAGATGAACAAACAAAGCTAACCATGACTAATCTACAAGGTCTACAAGATCCACATGCATGTGAACAATCTGGCAAACTTGACCCTGCTATTCCCCTTCTTAATTCCGAGTTAATTTCTGGTTTCGTCACTGTCTTTTTTCTGCTAACTGAGCTCATGACGTGGCGATTGCTCGGGTACTCTGATAATTACATACAAAGAAATTCAACATCATAATACACAATCATAACCATTTGTATTGGTAACGTAGGGGATTTAAGTTATATATACGCTGATACTATCAAGAAGTTGTATTCTCTTAGTGTAGTGTAACTGGATATAGCAGGTTATTATTTTATTTTTCAGATCAACTTACAAGGATTGCTATGAATAGTTATTTGTTGTTGGCCGACTTAATTTGATTGGATAAATAATTTATTATAACCAGTTAAACTGCACTTATTTGATAGTTTAAAGATCAATTACACTGTCTAGGTATAATGAAATCAGTCGAGGAATATAATATAATACTCCTTCTATCCCAGTTTATGTGAAACCATTCAATCGGCACACAACTTTTTAATTCAAACATCCTCGTATCATGTTTAAGACCGTAAAATTAAAAGACATTTTGGTATATTATACTCGTAATTAGTTTAAGACCAAAAATTCAAAGTCTTTCACTTTCTTAAACTCTATACCGAATTAAACTTATTAGACAAACGAATTGAAATGTACTAGGAGAAGAGTATCTCGTCAAGGGTAAAATGAGAATTTTAGCTCAAATTTGTTTCAAGTATAACAATGTAACATTCTTTTCGAGATATAATAAAATGAAAAGTGTATCACATAATTGAGTAGAGATGAGTAAACAAAAAACAACATATTTAGTGTATAATTTTACAAGTGAAATCTGGAGAGTATGGCGTGTACGCAACCTTATAACCCCTAACTGAAAAAGATTGATAGATCATTTCAGATAGACCCGACTTAGAGATAATGAGTAGTGGAGTATTAAAGGGAAAAAAGAAGTGAGAGAGGCTTACGTGAGTGTAGCTTTGGAATATGTCTGGCATGGATGAAAACAGGTAGAAAAACAAGAAGAACAACAACAGTTGCAGTGCACACACAACCCTTCATCTGACTTTAAATCTTTTTTGATAAGTTTCTTTGCTCTGCTAGTTGATGGTAGATAGAAAAAAGACAAGTTTGTTAGTTATTTTGAATGAAATATATGGATATATATTAGAAGTTAGAATTGAAGCAAGTCACAGACAAGTGTGTGGTAACAAAAAAGAGGTCACATGAAAGAGCTAGGGAGAGTAGCAGTGATGAATTACAAGGCTTGAACCCTGTGAGAATGTGGTGATTTCATTTGCCACTTCACACACAATATTGGGCAACTATATAGGGAACTTCTACTACTATACTTACTAGCTAGCTAGAATTTACTGAGGCAATTTGCAAGGTGAGCTTATTTTTCGTGAAAGTTTCAATGAAGACTTACCCCTGCATGCAACATCAAGTCTGCTTTAAATGCAACAACACCAGTACTTTTGCCATTGCTAAATTCTGCTACCTGACAATAGTATAGCCTACTCTCAAATTATTATCAGTCGTGTTTCTATTTTACATGCTCCTTAAGAAAACGTTAATTAGGATGGAGTTTTAATTGTTTTACCCTCATATACGTCATAACGTGTAATCTATGTCCAGTTAATATTTACTTTGATGAGTTGTTTGTAGTTTTCAAGAACAATTATTATTGAAAATAAAATGGGGAAAAAATAATTTACTCCACTAAATTATTTGACCAACATTTCAAGATATATTTTTTAAAATTATTTTAAAATATGAAAGGAATTGCAACTTATAATTTTTTCCTTCAAAACGTGAAGTTAGAATTTAAAGTTTATGGATTTGGAACTCTAGATCTTAAAAGTTGTTGGGATTTAGATAAATAACTTATACATATTCAATCAATTTCTTAATATAATACAAGTTTTATTAGGACCAAATTTACTGGGCGCAGCTGAACCCACAACCCCTTGAGCTAGCACTTCCCCTATTTTCCGTATAATTCTAGACAATCTAAATATAAATTTAAAATATTAAATTAATTTAATTTAATTTTAAAAATTAATTAAACTGATTTTTATAATCCCAAGTGTTACAAGTAAAAATTGAATAAAGAGAGAGTACATTTTAAGGTGGAAAGTACATCTAGTATCCCAAAATATTTGATCTTGAATTTTTGTCCTCCAAATATTTGATTTTAAATTTTTATCCCAAAGTTTGTGGTCTTAAATTTTTGTCCCTCATAAATAAGTTCTAATGTTTACATATAAGGCAAATTTGTGGTCAATTGAGTAGGTTTATTGTCTTAAAATATCCTGAATGTGTATCTTATGGGTAAGAGTTCGAACGTCTGCCTTATGTGCAACATATATAAGTTCTAACATTTGCCTATAAGGTAAAATTTTGGGTGAATTAAAAAAGTTCCCTGTCTTAAAGTTTTCTGGTCATGTGCCTTATAGACAAGAGTTAGAGTGTCTGCCTTATGAGCCGACAACATATCTAAGTTTTAACGTTTGTCTATGAGGTAAACTTTTAATTTGTGCATATTCAATGTCTTGAAATGCCATAAACGTGTTAAAACGTGTGTTTATAGGCAAGAGTTATTAAAAAGAATCAAAAAATTGAGACCGCCCCTCATAAGTGTCATTTTTATGAGGAACAAAATATTAAAATCAACCTATTTTAGGGCCATTTTTAAACTTAGCCCTCTATTGCATGCACGTGATGTGTTTGTTACTCGAAATTCACACCTATGGTGTTTTTTGTTTTTTTTTTTGTAAAAGCAATTCCTTTCGTAATTCATACAAGGAATTGCTTCAATCAACAATTCTGCTAAATTCTCCTTCAATCCCCGACGACTTCAACCTCCGGCGGACAAATAGTCGGGTTTCAACCGTCAATCGACGTAAAGACTTCTCCGGCGACAACAACTTCGAGTTCGTTGTCGTCCCATTTTCTTTTTCATAGTTAAAAAATTATGAAGAAACATAGGAACTTGAGTCAACTACTCTTCTAGTATTGGTTAACAATTTCAATATTTCTAGCTTAAATTTGAAATGTGGACTGAATAAAACTCTAATTTCTGGCATTTCTTCTTGTTGTTGTCGAACTGTTGATTCAGATTTATTGGTGATTTTTGGTCACAGTTGATGTTCTTAGTGTGTGTGTGTGATGTGTTGGTGTTCCTGGATTAATTTGTTGTTTGTCTTGATAAAAATGATGTTGCAACAAATAAAACATCTAATACAATAGATGAAACATCTGATGCGACAGATGAAAAAATTTGATGCAACAGATGAAAACATCTGATGCCACAGATGAAAATCTGATGTAACTATGAAAATCTAATGCAACAGATGAACAATCTAACAGATCATTCATCTGTTGCGACAGACAACTCTTCTGTTTGGAAGAAATCTAAACAATATTGATCCAACAGATAGCTCATTTTGCAACAGATACGGGATATGTTTCAACAAATCAGTGGTCTATTTTTTAGTTTTCAATGAATTACTCATCTGTTGCAATAAGTTGGTTATATGTTGCAACAGATAACCTTCCTGGTGTAACAAATTTGTGATCTATTTTATGATTTCCAACGGATTAATCATCCATTGCAACAAGTTGGTTATATGTTGGAATAGATAAACTACCTGGTGCAATAGATTAGTGATCTGTTTTATTGTTTCCAATGGATTACTCATCCTTGCAATAGGTTGGTTATAAATTGCAACAGATAACCTTTCTGGTGCAACAAATGAGTGATTTATTTTTACTATTTCCAATGGATTACTCATTTATTGCAACAGGTTGGTTATATGTTGCAACAGATAAACTACCTGGTGCAATAAATTAGTGATCTATTTTTATGGTTTCCAAAGGTTTACTCATTCGTTGCAACAGTTGATTATATATTGCATCAGATAAACTACCCGGTGTAACAGATTAGTGATTTATTTTTACTGTTTCCAACGGATTACTCATCCTTGCAATAGGTTAGTTATATTTTGCAACAAATAACCTTCCTGGTGCAATAAATAAGTGATCTATTTTTACTATTTCTAATGGATTATTCATCCATTGTAACAAATTGGTTATATGTTGCAACAGATAAACTACTTGGTGCAATAGATTTATGATCTGTTTTATGGTTTCCTACGAATAACTCATCCGTCGCAACAGGTCGGTTATATATTACAATAGATAAACTACCTGGTACAATAGATTAGTGATCTATTTTTACTGTTTCTAACGAATTACTCATCCTTGCAACAGGTTGGTTATATATTGCAATGGATAACCTTTCTGGTACAATAGATGAGTGATCTGTTTTTACTGTTTCCAACAGATTACTCATCTGTTGCAACAGGTTGGTTATATATTGCAATAGATAAACTACCTGGTGCAACAGATTAGTGATCTGTTTTTATGGTTTCCAATCGTTTACTCATCCGTTGCAATAGTTGGTTATATATTGCATAAGAAAAAATACCTGGTGCAACAGATTAATGATCTATTTTTATTATTTCTAACGATTTACTCATCCGTTGCAATAAGTCGGTTATATGTAGCAACAGATAACATATCTAGTGCAACAGATGTGTGGTCTGTTGGAACTGTTATTTTACCGTCGTGCATGTTAGATTTACGGTTATCCTTTTTTAATGATGCATTAATCAATCATAATCTATTTTATGTTCGTGTTAATTTAAGATAATATGGCTCCCAAAAGAAAAGAAACCGAATCAAGTCTAAGTAAAGAAACAAGTGCAACAGCTCGGGTACATCCACCACTCTATGAGCTTGCTTTACAAGCGTTATCTCAATCAGGAGCAGAAGATAATGAACACGGGGAGGAGGAATATTTCAAAAGTGATGATCCAAATGCTAATAGCCCTTTCGCTGAAGAGTTGGTCAAAACCTTCAACATTGATCATTATTCTGTGAGAATGTAGTGCGATGGTGCCACAAATTTAACAGGTGATTTCATGGTTAAGTCAGTCATGGAAAAATCTTTTGACACCTTCAGAAAAATTCTTTGAGAAAAAAAATGGGATGCTTATTTCAGGGAAAGCTGCTTTAGGAAATATCTTGATTTGATGGAGGACAACAATGCTCGTTTCCAGACGAAAATGGTATACGATCTTTTCAAGCATAGGTTTATGTGTGAAAACAAAGATAAGATGGATGAGGTATGGATAAATTACTGTGGCATGCCTGTTTGTTTTGGTTGGAGGGAGTTTTTCATAGTTACTGGACTAAAATGTTATCTTTCTTCTCAAGTTATACATACTCTGACCCCAAAAAAGTACCCCACACACCCAAAAAAGGCAAAGGCAAGTCGAGTGATCATTATGACCCGGTGTCCATCGTTGGTCCAAGCTTCAAAAATAAAAAATTGATAGAAGCGTTGAAAGATAAAAGACTCTCAAAGAAGTACAAGCAATCATTGTGCTTGATTTGGTTTGTACATAATATTCTTTGGGCGAGAGACGTTAACAACAACATAAGCCTCGGTTTAATAAATCTCTCGAAGGATCTTGAGGCATTTAATAGCTATCCTTAGGGTTATGGAAGCTTCAAAATGAATATCAAATATTTGTTGGCTCCGTTAACGCCAAAGACAGTCAACTTATATGGCTTTTCATGGGTTTTTATGGTAAATATTTTTTTTTATCATGATATAATTCATTTTTTTTGTTTAATAATGCTTTTGATGATTGACGTTATGTTATAGGATTGGGCATTTGAAGCCATTCCTTATTTGAGACAACAAGTGAACTACCAGATAGAAGTTTCCTGTCCAAGAATCCTGAGATGGTTGTCGGCCAAAATTGATAAAAATACAAAATTTTTTGATCCTTTCTATCCCTCGAAGGAAGCAGTAAGTCCAATTCTAATCAATTTTTTATTTTAATTAATGATTATTTTAAATGATTTCATCATCATTCTAATATATATACTGATTTATTTTAGATTGTCTATCCGTGGCTTGTTCCGATCAACTGAGAGTTGAAGATGCCATTTTTCTTACTTTACGGTTTGTGCAAATATTATCGGACCCTAAGGTCGTTGATGAAATAAAAATAGAATTGTTTGGAGCAACAACCATCACAAGAAAAATAATTTTAGAGGGTGGGCTTGTTGCTGTTGATGATGGTAGTGGTAGTGGTACTGTTGTTGGGGCTAATGATGCTCCTCTTAAAGTTTTTGAAACAACAAGCCATTATGATTATGATTATGATCATACTGGTTGTACAAATTTTTCTTCAGATTTTTCTATATCTAACAAATGATCTACATACAAATGTCAAGACTGCAAGGTGAAACATGATGGAGTGATTAATGTTATTAATACACTAACTGCTTCTGTAAAGGAAATGACATCTAAGAGGGTAGTCATTCCATAAAAGAAGATTCATATCCATACACTCCACTAGAGATCAAGGTGGCTAAGAGGAGAAGGAAAGATATTTCTAAGGCATCATCAATCATCAAAAAAGCAAAATTGCAATAGCTCTGTCTTTGTCTTGCACCGTTGTTCAGTGTGCAAGGGCCATAGGAGAGCAGCATGAGCTGAAGAAGGTGAATGTACATTATCTGTTCCAATAAATAAACAAGCACATATCTTTTTCTACAGATGATACATCTGTTGAAAATTATCAAATAGATATATACATATGTTGCAACTGTTGTCTAACATGTTGTGTCAAATGTGTTATCAGTTACAACAGATGAGTCTTATGTTACAACAGATCGGTCATCTGTTTAAAATTATCGTACTACTCTGATTTACCTAGTTGAATTTGTCCCAACAGATGATTCATCTATTTCAACATAAGACTCATCTGTTGTAATAGATGACTAATCTGTTGTATATCTGTAATTAGCATTGACAATTCTAAATTTTTAGGTGGATGTCACAGTAAAAGCTACTGCTGAATAGCATAATATCACAGCTGATAATCTATCAACTGCTTCCAAAGAAGAAGAAAAAATGGAGTATGTCAGTTTGGGGGAACGGAAGAATTACCAATTTGAAGGGTTCAACATCTCGGACGAGGCTCCAAAAAAACTAACATAGTTGATCAACGACTATTCAAAATGGATTGCCGATGGGCTGTTAAAGTATCATGCCGGCAGGTACATAAATCAATTTTAAAGTATCATGTAGAAAATAAAATGACAAACACTACAAAGTGAACGAATCGAGTCTCGGTTTTGATATTTTCAACTTTGTTGTTGCACATCTCGGAATGAAGAGTTGATTCTATTAGATGTGACAGCCCCAAACTTGCTGGAATAATGAGGTTTAAATGCCATACATATTACTATTAATTAATACTTTATTTAATTATATCTGCATATTAATTTTTTCTTCACGTAATTCAAAATATTTGATAATATGTGCAGCACATCGATGTAATTTTTTACTACCTCCGAAAGAAGGCTAAGTTCCAAATACAAGAACAATACAGATACACAACAGATAATTATTTGTTCAAAGTTTACATCAATAATGCCTACGATAGGTATTGTCAATAACCGCCGAAAGTTTTTCCAAAATGAGGAATGCTTAATCAACATCATCAAAGGTTTTAGCACTCCAGCTGGCTTACCTTGGCATTTGGTCAATGAAGTGTACATTCCAATTAATTGTGGTGATGAATTCCATTGGGTGTTAGCTGTCGCCGTTCTAAAAGAGAGGCGCATCCGAGTTTATGACCCGATGTCGCAAAGGAGACGCTTTGGGTCGTCGTTTGATATACAAAAGCTGGCCAAAAGATTACCTACTTACCTTGATATGATTGGCTTTTTGGACCAAAAGGTTAGTACTGATTGGTCGATGATTGAAGCATACCAACATAAAATGGGTAATCCATTTGATGTACAATATGTTGAAGGAATTGCTCAACAAACCATTGGTAGCCTGTAAGTTTAAGTGTCATGATTTAGTTTCATTTTACAAATTTCACAACGCTTGTATGAACTACAAGATATGGATTATTTGTTGCTTTAAAGAGCAGGGATTGCGGTCTTTTTGTTGTCGCCTACATCGAGTATTTGAGCGATGGGTTACAAGTACCAAATGATGTACTTGATGTCGGATTATTCCACAAAATATATGCTTCTCTTTTATGGAAATACAAAGAAGCGAAAGCTAAGAAGCCGTACGCAAGCGACATTAAAGATCCACGATGACCAAAGCCGAATTCTGAAGCACCGGATAAAGAACAACTTATTCATATTGAGTAGATCTTTATAGATTGAATCCGTCAATGTAATAACCTATCCTCCTTGGTTTAACTTGTTGATTTATTTGTAGAGTAGATCATTTGTACCCATAATGATTTTCTTACATTTCATTTATTTGCTAAGTTATTTTATGTTGTCTATGAATAATTCAATCCTTAGTTTTAAACATATTAATTGAAGTGGAATACTAAATTCATATATCGCAACAGATACTACATCTACTGCACCAGATGTAATATCTTATCAAATAGATTTAGACATATGTTGCAACATGTAGGTCATCTGCTGAAAATTATATAACATGTCTTCCTACTTTTTTAATTTGATCCAATAGATTACCTATCAGTTGCAACAGATAGATTGTACGTTGCAACAGATTGTATATCTTTGTGACAGATAGACTGGGAACATCTGTATAGTGCAACAGATGATCAACCTATTCCAATAGATAATCAATCTATAACAACACGTACTATATCTGTTACAACAGATATACAATCTGTTGCATTATAAAAAATTCAACTTTCGCAAGACATAAAAATTATTGTCACTACATGTAAAGTGAAGTATCTTAAAGTAAAATATTGTTATCGTGTTCGTCTCTGTCTTTGTACATATTTTTATTTATACACGGGATTTAACCATTTAGTTAGTACCCCATATGTCCAGACCTCTTGTATCTTTCCCACAACAGCGTCGGACATACCGGTTATTTTTGTGTCGGTCAGCAAACACTCAGTATATGTAAGCGAGTATAGCCCGCACGCTGCATCAGTTTTATTTCTTTGGATCTGGATGTTCTTATTTCAACATTTAAAATCCTATGATTCCTTCGTCAGGATTTCTGCCGGCAAATGATCCATCAGCTTACTCTGCGTCAACAACTTGGGCAACAACTTCAAGAATGGCTGCATGTGGGTTAAAAATATGTCCTCGTTGAAGACAGGTAAGTTCCAGTCATAAACCTTAATCTTTCCCTCATAGAGTGGTATCTCAACAGTGAGAAAATGTTTGATTTCCACGTTCATGACTGCAAGGATTCTCTTTGCCTTGGTCCAGCTCTTGTCGTGTGGATATGCCCCTTTCCCTCTAACATAGTTAATCACGTCTTCATCCCATTGAAACGTAGAGACTAACTTATCAAAACTCCGACCACCGGGACCTGCTAGCTTACGAAGAACATAGTACCTATCCTTGAAATTATTGTAGAAGTTGAGGTCCATTATTCTATCGACAACATCATAAGCATCCGGGTACGCTAATTGCCTATCCCTCATGAGGTAGAGAATTTCATCAACAAACTGTGGTATAAGAAGATAATTTTTAAATAGATTAGTAATTGTAAAGAAGAAAAACACAATGGAAAGAATCTATTGCAGAGGGATCTTTGAATCAGTTCACAGATTATCCAGCTAACAAAACTTATGCAACAGATGTGTATCATATTGCAATAGAATACCAAATTATTGCAACAGATTACACATCTGTTGCGTAGATTCTTCTTCATAGAGTAGATTGGAAGGTTATGTTAGCAAAAGTAAACTTACATTATCCTTGTACCACTCACGCATATTTGTCATATTCGTGAAGTCTTTGGCGGCAAATGAATGCATGGTGTATTTTTTTTTGAACCTTCGCCTTGTCATTCATGATTTCTTGTAGTTTCTTCTTTTTTTCATTGCCAAGTGCCGCGTATATGTCCACCTTCTTCAGCGGCCCCTGAACTTCAACAACTCTTGGAGCTGGAGGAGTTGTAATTTTTTTGTTTTCATAATGGAGATAATTTGTCTAATATTTTTTCTCTTTTTTCTAACCGCCACTGTATGAGTGTATGGCTCCCTCACCTTGTTGGATGGTATGATACTCCTCTTAGATTTCAACTCCTCGGCAGCTTCAATAATAGCCTCTAACTTTTTAAGGAGTTTACCCTCTCTGTCCTTGCATATTTTGCATTTGTAATGAGAACATAAGGGTGAATAGAGGTGAGAGGGACCACTGTAAGGGTGGAGGGACCGGTATAGGGGTGAGAGGGAACTGTGCAAGAGGTGTTTTCAAACTTATTTATTTTTTGCTGAGCACCAACATGCTCATAATCACGATTGGTAGAAGTAACAACATCAGGATAGCTGCCACCATCATCGATAACTCCATCAACAACACCTCCAGAAGAAGCACCCGGATCTGTTGCAATTTGAGGTTGGTCATGAAGAGCTTCAATATTAGGCTGACCTTTCTTAACTGCTCTTCTTATAGATGTTGCTCCAACCAATTCTTTCTTTATTAACTCCACCGTTGGGTCTTCTTATGTATCAACAACACCTAGAGTAAGAAAAGAAGTTATCCCTAACTCATCAACAGTAGGCACGATCCAAGGATGTACATCCTATACAAAAAGACAGGAGGAATTTAAATTATATAATAATAATTTGTATTTAGTTGGGTTACATATTAACACAGCCAACTTATGCAACAGATGATCTAGCTACCGCAACAGCGGATTTGTATGTCGTAACAGATTGATAATATATTGCATTAAATTACCCATCTATTGTATAATTTGCAGTAGATGGGTAACTTTTTGAGTTGGACTCAGAGAACCAGAGCAATAGATGGTTAATCTGTTGCGAAATATGCATTATCTGTTGTAACAGATTACCTATCTATTGCATCAATTGCAGTTGATGAGTAATCTGTTACAACAAACGACCCATCTGTCGCAATAGATAGAACATTTATTTCAATAGCTTTCTTTGAGGCAAATTATTTTAGTTGAAAGAAGATGTACTGCATTATCCAGGGGGAGGGGGGGGTCAAATAGATCAGCCTCCTGCTCCTTAATTTTTTTTTTGCTGTCCTTTGCAGCCGCCAACCACCTAAGCTTTTTTGGATGAGAAACCTTATTCGGGTAATCCTTGAACTACTTTCGGAGGGGAGGAATGACTTCACATGCCCAAGTCTAAAAAATACAAATAGGAAGAAAGCAAAAGATAAGTCATAATATAACTATATTCAATATAATAAATTAATGGATGAATAAAAATAGTGATTAATTTTACTATGAAAGCCCAAGGAAAGCCGCATAATGTGATCGTCCTTGTGGATAACTTTGTCAGTAAATATTGGAAAGTCAAGTAGTAGCTGTCATATCCCCAGGGATAATCATTGAATTTCTCAAAATCATCAGCAAGCGCCAACAAATCATCTTCTATGACTTTCCTGACGTCTCTTGCCAATAAAACAGAATGGACAAGCCAAATTAAGCACAATTTCTCCCTGTAGTGCTTTGGTATGTCTTTATCCTTAAGATTTGTCATCAAATCCTCCACTTTGTAGCTACTACGTCCAACAATGCCCAATAACCCATCTTTTTTCTCTTACATTTGTTGGACCCTTTGTGGGGCTTTTTCTTGATGAGAGGTTCTGCTGGACGTCACATCTCAAGTTCGTCACTATGGAAAACTCTTTCAACCCAAAACAAACCGACATGCCATAGTAGTTGATTCAGATTTCATCCATCATTTTTTCACCCTCCTTCAAATCTTTATCACTCTCTGCGTACTTGATTCTGCGCTTCCGAAGATCATATACATATATCATGCTCATTGAGAAATAGAGAGTGCAGTCCTCAGGAAGCTCAAGAAAGTATGCAAAGCAGCTCTTGTTAAAAAGTTTGTCTATGTTTTCATTCTTCATAATACTCCTAAATTTATCAAAACATTTCCCTAAATGACATTTAAGTATAAGATCACCAGTTACTTTGTTAGGGCTATCCATCGGCATCGCAACTCGAAACCTGTCGATACTAATGGTTTTGACAAGATAATGCTGGGATTTTGATATTAATTCACCCCCCATTGGTGAGAATGAGTTATCACTTTCCTCAGCTTCATTTTTCCCTAACTGAGATTGTTCAAGAAGTTTCTCAAAATCTATCTGTACTCTAGCCATTTTTGTTGGGTGGTCAGAAGTTGATCCACTTTTAGTTTCTTTTTTTTTGGGAGACCTCTTTTAACTACAAATAATAGAAAAATAAAAAAATACATTGCGTTTGATGTCTGCATAATTATTTAAAAAAAGGTAAGACAAATTTTAATAAATTATTCTATGCCACATTACAAAAAAAATTCTCCAACGAATAACCCATCAGTTGGAATAGATAGGGAATTTGTTTGAAGACCTATTTAATATCTCCCATCAGATCTTCCACCTCTTGCAACAGATGGACCGCCAACACCACAATCAATGCCACCAATACAAACACCAAGACCACCGACACCACCACCAAAAACACAAATACCAACACCACCAACAACATCCACCAATAACACCACAGACTCCATCCAATAATACCAAGGCGGTCAACAAATCACCAAGATGAAAACTACAGTTTTCTCGGGTGCTTCCTACTTTTTAAGCATCAAAACACAAAATTGTTAACCCATTCTCGAAGATAATACAACTAAAAGTCTTCTTTTTCATTATTAACTAAAAAGCCCTAATTTTAGAATAAAGAACAAATTTAGAACTCTTCTCGAACTATGTTACATGTGAAGATAGAGAAAACGATGGATACAAGCGAGAATAAAGTCGAAAATAACAACTATGTGGTCAGAAATAGGAAGAAAATCGATATGTTTTAAAGGGTTGAGCAATATGTTGAGTAGTTGTTGTCTATCTTATTGAAAGAGAGAGAAGTATGAGAACTTGAGATTTAAAATGAGGTAAAGTTTTTCCCGCAAATGGATGATTTGTATGGGTTGATTTGTAATTTTGAAAAAGAATGACAAGTTTTAAAATTGTTAATTTGGTCCGAATTGATCTTAATTAATTTTTAAAATTTCAAAAGATATAGTTTTTAAAATATTAAGTTAATGAGAACTCATTTTAACTCAGAATGATCGGTTGACGATTCGGGTCTGGATAAACGCAACACCAACACCATGCAATTGCAACAACTCAATTGAAGTTGTAGTTGACCCTATGAGCTCATTCATCCCTAGTTCCACCTAAATCAATTTAGGTACTATTAATATTAACATTAAGTTAATGAGAACTCATTTCAACTCAGAGTGATCGGTCGATGACTCGGGTCGGGATAAACGCAATACCAATACCATGTAATTGCAATGACTCAATTAAAGTACTAGTTGACCCTATGAGCTCATTCATCCCTAGTTCCACCTAAATCGATTTAGGTACTATTAATCTTAACAATAAGTTAATAAGAACTCATTTCAACTCAGAGTGATTGATTGATGACTCGGGTCGGGATGAACGCAATACCAACACCATACAGTTGCAACGACTCAATTAAAGTTGTAGTTAAGCCTATGAGCTTATTCATCTCTAGTTCCACCTAAATCAAGGTACTATTAATCTAAACATTATGTTAATGAGAACTCATTTCAACTTAGAGTGATCGATCGATGACTCGGGTCAGGATAAATGTAATACCAATACCATCAATATCAATGACTCAATTAAAGTTGTAGTTGACCCTATGACCTCATTCATCCCTAGTTTCACCTAAATTAATTTAGGTACTATTAATCTTAACATTAAGTTAATCAGAACTCATCTCAACTCAGGATGATCAATCGATGACTCAGGTCAGGATGAACGCAATACCAACACCATACAATTGCAATGACTCAATTAAAGTTATTGTTAACCCTATGAGATCATTCATCCCCGGTTCTACCTAAATCAATTTAGGTACTATTAATCTTAACATTAAGTTAATGAGTACTCATTTTAACTCAAAGTGATCGATCGACGACTCAGGTAAGGATGAATGCAACACTAACACCATGCAATTGCAACGACTCAATTGAAGTTGTTGTTAACCTTATGAACTCATTTATACCTAGTTCCACCTAAATAAATTTAGGCACTAGCTTAACATTAAGATAATGAGAATCTTTTCAACTCTGAGTGATCAATCAACGACTCGAGTTGGGATGAACGCAATACCAACACCATATAATTGTAAAGACTCAATTGAAGTTGTAGTTGACCCTATAAACTCATTCATTCATCCCAAGTTCCACCTAAATCAATTGTAATGAAATCTGTTGGAATAAATGACTGAGCTGTTGGAAATTTCTATCAAATATCCATATCTATTGCAACAGATGACATCTAATTTAATTATCAAATAGACATTTACATCTGTTATGATAGATGACTAAGCTGTTGGAAATTTTCAAACAGATATTGATATCTGTTGTAATAACATATATATATATAGTTTAATTATCAAATGGACATTTGCATATATTGTCATAGATGAATGAGCTGTTGGTATATTTAAACAGATATTGATATCTGTTGTAACAGATGACATACCTGATTTAATTATCAAATGAACATTAGCATTTGTGAGCTGTTGGGATTTTTAAATAGATATTTGTATTTATTGTAATAGGTGATTATGCTGTTGGGATTTTTAAATAGATATTGCTATCTGTTGTAACAGATAACATATCTGTTTGAAAATATTTTTTTTCTTTTAATTTTAAAGCAACCTTCTATTTGAGTAGATAAAGTACTACTACAAAATGCGGTAAAAATGAAGAGTTTCTTGGATAACTCAAAAATGAGTTCATTGAGTAGTCTTATCTTATCTTTTCAATGTCACTAGTATTACTCGTTCCACTTAAATTATTAATGAATATTAATTATGTTAATTAATGAATATTGAAACCCATGTCTACGTACACAATACATCTAGAATTATCTCATCTTTACTTCAGCTTCAGCCTTAAATTTATTTTATTCATCTCTCATCTTTTTCTTTTTCTCCTCTTTAGGGTTATCATAGCCTTTTTTCTCTCTTTTCTCTCTCTTTCTCATAAAGATCCTTTCGGATCTAAATCGATCCATATCCTTTCTCGACTGAAATTGTTGTTTTGATCCCCTTTTGACATTAAGGTATGGTTCATTATTGCTCTTTCATTCTTGTCTTCTTCTTAGCAAGTTATTTACATCTATTTTTTTTATTTAAATACCATTTACCCATATCATATTTATTTAAAAAATTTGAAGAAACTTTTATGTGTTGAATAAACAAACTGAAAATTTTTATTACAATATACAAAAAAAGTATTCTATTGGGAGAAGTTTAAAAGCCTTGTTGGCAGTATCATTTTTTGTATGTATTTTATTTGGTTCTTTGCTGTTTATGTTGTTATTGATATTGTTGGTGGGGTTGGCATTGTTGGAACTTGTGGTGTGGTGTTGATGATGGTGTTGGAACAAAGGATGTTGTTTTTTTATTGTTGATGGTGTTGGAATAAATGTTGTTATTTCTTTGTAGTTGATATTTTTTATTTGTTGTTTCTTTGTAGTTTGTGCTAATGTTGATGTTGCAACAGACGGAGCAACTGTGGGAACAAATCAAACCACCAGTAAGGCTGGTTTGATGTATTCCAACAGACTCCACATCTATTGCAACAGACTCCACATCAGTTGCATCAGACTCCATATCTGTTGCAACAGACTCCACATCTGATACAACAGACTCCACATCTGATGCAACAGACTCTACATCTGTTTTAACAGATAGATAATGTACTTTCTGCTACATTATTTTTTTTCCTCTTCTTTATAGATATAAGGAACAGAAAGTTGATCAACTTTTGACTAACCATCATAAGAGGCTACAATAAAAATGGTTTCAAAAAAATAAGCTGCATGCAGATGGAATCACTTCATATGTGGGAGGTATGTATTACTGATAATGTTATCATTGAAACACACATAGAGTACACTGATTTTATGAATGTTGTTTTTGCCGATTAGTCATAGATCATTCAAACAAGATATTTGCAATTTTACAGTTAAGTTTGGTAGGTCCAAACTGATGAGGCTGAGGGACCATGAATATGGTTCTAATACCTTGTTAGGATTTAATATCGATTGTTACTCATGTTTTTGTGTCAAGCATTGTGAAGGGATCTAGTTTTGGTGTCATTGTAAAGAGATTCAATAGCGATTGAACTAACTTTTAGGGTACATTGGACTGTGAGAAGGCCTTCGAAGCCAGCACTGCATCTAACAAGAATGGAAAACCAAGAAAGCAGTCTTACGAGCATCGAAGGTTGAAATGATATACAGTAAGTGTAGCAAACTTGCGCCAACAACAACTGCAGTTAAAGTAAGGAGTCTAAGCGAAGACGGCAATTTCTGAATTTTAAATTGCATCCATGCCTTCTTGTTTGTGGTTCTAATTAGGTCCACTTCTATTGACTTGATCAGAACCACAAACAAGATTGAAAGGCAAATTGAGTATCATTAATTCCTTAGTAATATGGTTAAAATTGATTGTGATTTATAGCCATGCTTTCAACATATCTTGGAGGATATCAAAGGCTTGCTCTAGTATGTGAATTTCGATAATTTTCAAGTTTGACTCCAGCTTGCTGATTTGGTATTCAAGCTTGCCATTGCCATCTTTGAATTTGGTATAGAGCTCCTGATCTTTTGTGAGCTCGATCAGGAACACTATCTTCGAAGTTGTGGAATTCTAGAAGCCCTTCTAAACACTTTCTTTAGAAGCCTTAAAGGATACATATAGGATCGTTGTGTATATTTTTAGATCAAAATGTGTTGATGCACACTCAAGATGTGGTCCCAATCGTTGAACAACTCACTTTTATCGAGTGTTGCTCAATGCATCTTGCTCAACCAACTTTCAAGGAATTTGATAAATTAATTAGCAAGGAGTTACGTAATGTTTGATCTAAATCAACTCTACTAATCCTATCAAACGTTACGTAACTTCAGGCTCATTACTTTATCAAAAAACTTTGCCCGAGTTAGTTGATAAATCAAACGAGCTCAATCTCTCAACCTTTCTGCTGATTGTTCTTCTCCAATATAGATGACAAGATATCTGTCATGCAAAAGTCTACACCATCGCCAGAAATGCTTGCTAGGGTGCAAGTCTTCAGAAGGCATCTACAGCAATATCTCAATATCAAGTGATATTGAGAGATTCCTAGTCATGACTTCCTAAGACTTTTGCTACCGCATGAATTTATGCTAATGACAAGATATCCGTCATGCAAAAGTGTATACCGTCAACAAAAATTCTTGTCAGAGCGAAAGTCTTCAGAAGACATTATTAATAATCTCTTAATATCAAGGAAGTGTTATACGAAAGTCTTCAGAAGACATTCAAAAATAAGAAAGTTTTCAACAATAACTACATATAATTACCCTCAACAACCTCACTAGATTCTCTCCTCGTTCAAAAGAAAAGGCAAAAATATTTTCATTTGCATTCGCATATTATTTATTTAACAAACCAAATAAAGATAAACTAAATCTTGCATTAGTTCAACTTTGAATGCTAGATTTAGTTTATCTTTGTTTGGTTGCTAAACAAATAAAATGTGAATGCAAATAAAAATATTTCTGCCTTTTCTTTTGTACGAGGAGTGAATCTAATGAGGTTGTTGATGCCGTAATTATGTGTAGTCATTGCTGAAAACTTTCTTATTTTCGAATGTCTTCTGAAGACTTTCGTACATGAATTCCTTGATATTGAGAGATAACTAATAATGCCTTCTGAAGACTTTCGTTCTAGCAAGATTTCTGCTGACGGTGTAGACTTGTACATGGCGGATATCTTGTCATCAGTAGAAATTCTTGTCATAGCGAAAGTCTTGAGAAGGCATGACTAGGAATCTCTCAAAATCACTTGATATTGAGAGATTACTGTTGATGCCTTCTGAATATTTGTGCCTTGGCAAGCATTTCTGACGACGGTGTAGACTTTTGCATGGCGAGTATCTTGTCATCTTTATTGAAGAAAAGCGATCAGCAGAGAGGCTGAGAGATTGAGCTCGTTTGATTTGTCCATTAACTCGAGCAAAGTTTTTTGATAGGGTAATGAGCCTGAAGTTACATAATGTTTGATAGGCTTGGTAGAGTCAGTTTAGATTAAACATTACGTAACTCCTTGCTTATTAATATATCAAATCCTTTGAACGTTGGTTGAGCAAGATGCATTGAACAACATTCAATAAAAAGTGGGCAGTTCAACGGTATCCGAATAAACACTTAAAGTTAAGTCCAATCGCTATTGGATCTTTGCAATGACACCAAATATTGATCCCTTCTCAAAACTTGACACGCATAAACACGAGCAACAACCGTCAGTAATTCATAACAGGGTATCTGCACCATCTTCATGGAGACCTCAGCCTTATCAATTCGAACCTATCAAACGTAACTGTACAATGCAGGATCTTGTTTGAATGATTAGTGCCTAATCGGTTAAAAACTACATTCACAAAAATATTGTACTTTGTGTGTGTTTCCCGGTAATTATCAGTAATACTTACTTAACTCCCGCACATATGATAGTGGATCCATCTGTATGCACCTTATTCTTCCTAACCCATGTATGGCTTAAATTGAATAAATAGATGACTAGCAAGTTGAAATAGATGTCACATATATTTAAATTGTGAAACAATTGCTGACATCTGTTACGACAGATGATCAATCTATTGTAATATATGACATATCCGTTGGAAAAGAAAATAGATATATCCATCTGTTGCAACAGATTGTCAATATGTTGTAAGTTATCTGACAGATGAAATATATTTTGTAACAGATTACCCATCTGTTAGATTTATTTTAAAGCAATTTTTTTTCTTTTCGAAATATAATAAAAGATAAAATGTTGTATTTAGATCATTTTTTTTAATTTACATATTCGAAAAGTCACCATTTTTATTTAATTAAGGGATATGAGCAGTCGTGATTTTTTGTTTAACTAACCCCTTCCAATTCAATCATTTATAAATAGGTCCCTCTGGCCTCCTTACTCTTATTCACTCTCACTCGTTCATTCTACTACACTTACAATACAAATATGGCTAATCCAGATTCGTACAAGAAGATTCCCATCGAGTTCTTGCGGGAACTTCAAAGGCAGTTTGATGAACTCCAGAGGGATTTGGTCGACTTCGAAGCAAGGCTGAGGAGGGTCCTGCTGCTACCGAATGGAAATTGTCTGGTTGACAATAATAATAGTATTAATATTAATAATAATAATAATAATAATAATTAGGTTATGTTTTTTCTTTTAGCATATGTATGTATATATGTATTTTCCTCCTTTTGTATATCGGATCTATCCATAAGATTCAAAAATCTATGTTTGGACATGGTAATCGACTTTGAATTTTTAATTCTTATTTAGTATTTAATTATCATTCTGTTTATTCCTTATTCTCAATATGTCGATCGAGGTTAATCTGATGCGATAGATCAATCATATGTTGCAACAAGCGGTTATTGATAAAAAAGAGTTATTTTTATTGAGAAGGTGAAAAGTCATGACTTTCTGATTATTTAATATGAAAAATGATCCGTAAATAAATAATAAGGAAATCAATGATAAACAAAATTTATAACCGTAACAGAACGGTTATTTAATTTTAATAGCTGATCGTGACTCTTTGACGTATTTATTTTTAAGTTGATCTTTTTAATTTATATAATAAAAAAGTCATCAAATTTGAATTAAAAAGATATGTTGATTATTAAAAAAGATAGCTTATATGTGCAACAGATATATTATCTGATGCAACAATTTGTCGATTTGTCGCAACAAATAGTAATCTGTTGTCACAGATGGGTTATCTGATGCAACAGATATATAATTTGTTGCCACAACTCAATAAAAACGGTTACTGAAAAGAACTAATTAAGTCATAACTTTCCACAGTAATCAAAAAGTCACCAGTATTAATAAATGGAGGTGAATAGTCGCACCTTTTTGTTTTTGAATCTATTTTTTTTAATTTATATAATAAAAAAGTTACCGAATTTTGATTAAAGATAAAGATATGATAATTATTAAAAAGAAATATGTTGCAACATATATATTATCTGATGCAACAGATTATCGATTTATCGCAACAAATGGTAATCTGTTGTCATAGATGGGTTATCTGATGCAACAGATATATAATCTGTTGCCACAACTCAATAAAAACGGTTACTGAAATGAACTAATTAAGTCATAACTTTTCACAGTAATCAAAAGTCACCAGTATTAATAAATGGGGTGAACAGTCGCGCTTTTTTATTTTGAAATCTGTTTTTTTAATTTATATAATAAAAAAGTTATCAAATTTGGATTAAAGATAAACGTATGATTATTATTAAAAAGATATATGTTGCAACAGATATATTATCTGATCTAACAAATTGTAGATTTATTGCAACAAATGGTATATCTGTTGTCACAGATGGGTTATCTGATGCAACATATATATAATTTGTTGCCACAACTCAATAAAAATGGCACCGGTATTAATAAATAAAGGTGAACAGTCCCGCCTTTTTGCCTAACTCATTCAAATTCAATCCTTTATAAATAGGTCCCTCCTTACTCGTTCATTCTACTACACATATCTATTTATTTCTTGATCTTGTCTTTCATCTTACACCTTCAACTACTTTATCTTCAAGGACTTGATAGATTTTCCGTCTCTGATAAGCTTTTTTTCTTCTTTTTTTTTATGTAAATATATGTTGTATTACTTTACTTTCAGATTCTTTTCTTTACTTTTATTTTTACATTTTTTGTCAATTTATGCGTGTTCTAGATATGGCTGATCCAGTGTGGGATGTTGCTATTTTACGAGATGCCGTATGGAAACTGCAGAGACAGGTTCATGATATACGGTGGGAGTAGACCGCTGTCAGAATAAGGATGTTATGGGAGATCCGCAGGATGAGGAGGGCGCTGCTTCTGCCGATCGAAGATTGGCCGAATGACGATAATAATAATAATGACAAAGATGATAAAAATAATAATTAGATTATTTTGTTTCTTTCTTTTTAAGTCTATGTATATGTATATTTATTTGGTTTAGTTTAATTAAAAAAATTATGGTTGATCAACTTTGGCGTTTTAATTCATATTTAATTTTCATTCTGTCTATTATCTTCTCAACAAACATATCGATGATTGGACGAGGAATAATTTTGAGTCCAGTAGCAATAGCAAGATTTAAGATTTATTTGTTGGGTTTGTGGCAGGGGCTGATTTGTGTTGTTCCAAACAGATTACTCATATATTGCAACAGATACACAGTCTGTTTCAACAGATAACTAATCTGTTGCACAACTTTGACATTTTAATTCATACTCCCTCCGTCTCAAATTAATCCGTTCCCAATTGAGATGACACATTGATTAAGAAAAATAATTAATAAAATGTCTAGTTTATCATAATACCTCTATTAAATGATGTTTACATTTTGATTTAAAGAAAAAGTGATTAATGCAAAAGGTAAAACATGGAATTTTTTTCATCTGTTCTTGATTAATGAAAAAAGACAAGTAAAATGAGAAAATTTGGACAGGTAATTTGACACAGAGAGAATATTTAATTTTTGTTCTGTCTATTATATTCTCAACAAACATGTCGATGATTGGACGTAAAAAATAATTTTGAATCCAGTAGCAATAGCAAGAGTTGAAACATATTGGTTATCTGTTAGGTTTGTGGCAGGGGCTGATTTGTGTTGTTCCAAACAGATTAATCATCTGTCGTAATAGATAAGAACGGATTATTTGAGACGGAGGGAATATTTAATTTTTATTTTGTCTATTATCTTCTCAACAAACATATGGACGATTGGATGTAAGGAATAATTTTGAATCCAGTAGCAATAACAAGAGTTGAAACACATTGGTTATCTGTTGAGTTTGTGGCAGGAGCTGATTTGTGTTGTTCCAAACAAATTAATCATCTGTTGCAACAGATAAGCAGTCTGATGGAACAGATAATTAGTCTGATGCAACAGATAATCAATCTGTTGCAACAGATAAATCGTCTGTTGCAACTAATTAATCATCTGATGCATCAGATGAGTGATCTGTTTAAACTGTGGGCACTTATGTTAGATTCATGATCGGGTTCTATCCATGTTGAAAAAATAGCATTAACTGTGTACCCAGATTATAAATTCAAATAAAAATCATAATTTTACTTACCAAAGTTACCTATGAAGTAATGAGAAAGTGTAAAGTGATGTAGGAAACAAAAATTGACCTAAGAAATTGGTCAGATAGCAGCAGTAACGGTAACAACAACAACAAAAATGGTCGACAAGAAAAAGATAAAGATGATGATAATGAAGCAGAAGATGATGAATAAAACAGCAGCAACAATGAACAACAATAATCGTGAAGAGAGAGAAAACAAAAACGAATGAGAAGAGAGAGAAACACGTCTTTTTTCACTTCGTTTTCGGTTATATTAACTTACATTTGCATCAAAGTGTAAATTAAAAAACTTGTGGGTTATTTTCAAACTTCTCCAACTTTCTTAATACATAATAAAGTAATTGCCACCTCCACTCAATAATTAAGACTTGTGTCACCTACACCTCATTTTAATACTCTTTTATCACCTACAACCCAAAGCCCCATGTGACTATTTAGGGAATTTACCATAAAATAATATCTAATTTGATGGTTAAGAATGATATCCAAAGTTGAGCTTGGGAAAAAAATTATTCTATGGTTGGTTAATGATACAATATTTTTTAGGATAATATTATCGTCAACCAAACACAGTGGAGAGTTTGATCATGAAAATTGTAAGCAGTTGAGTTGATTGAAGAAAATAATTTTTGTTTTCAAAGTGAAAAGTGATACTTGAAAATTGTAGTTGTGTTTGGCCATGAATATAAATAGAAATTATCTTTGAATTTTTGTGAGTAATTTAAAGTGAAAAAAGTCAAAGCAACTTTTTGATGTTTCTAAATTTTTGAAAGCTTGAATTCCGAAGTTTTATAGCCAAATATATTTTTAGGGGTTGTTTGGTTTAAAAACAAGTTATATAAGGATTAGTTATGCTGAGATAAGTTATGATGAGATAAGTTATACTGAGATTAGTTATGATGAAATTATCTTTTATTGAATGTTTGGTTTGTTGTATGCAAAGTAATATGCATGGTATAATTTCTAGGAATAAATTGATTGATTATTGAAATACCCTCCATCTTATTTAACTTTATATATTTCTTTTTAAGCTTTAAATATTCATTCTTAAAATATTTTATTATTTTTTAGAGAAATTAAAATATATAAATAAACATAATTTATATATTTTACAACGATTTTGAACAGTAAACTGTTCAAAATTTATTTATTTATGAATATATTATACATTAATTAAACATAATTTATGTGTGTGTGAGAATATATTACGTTATATATTATGTTATATATAATTAAATTATATATAATTAAACATAATTAACATAATTAAATATAATATATTATAATTAAATATATTAACATAACATATATATAATTAAACATAATTAACGTATATATATTTATAATATTATACATTATATATTACGTAATTACGTTATATATTATGTAATATATTATATACATAATTAATGAATATATTATACGTTAATTAAACATAGTTTATGGATATATAATTTATATATATTTATGAATATATTATACGTTATTCATAATATATATTTATGTTCATAATATACATTATACGTTCAAAACATACTTATTATACAGTTTACCAATTTACGTTAATTATTATTATATATATAATTTATTTATGAATATATTCTACGTTAATTAAACATAATTTATTATTTATGAATATATGTGTGTGTGTGAGAGAGAGAGACAGAGAGAAATGAAAATAATAGAGTTTGAGGGTATTTTTGTTCTTTCATACATTTATCCCAAGGATAAATTATGGTGGGATTGTTATCCCACCAATTGAGAGGATAACTTATCCTAGGACTATTTATTAATCCCGAGATAAGTTATCCCGAATATTGCCAACCAAACATGCAATAGAAAATTTTATCCCGAGATTATTATTTTAACCCGGGATTATTTGCTTCAACACCTCAAACCAAACGACCCCTTGGGAAATTGTTATTCGGTATTAGTTATCCCACCAGGTATATGGGATAACTTATCCCATCACTAAGGGGAAAATGGTGGGATAAGTTATCCCGGATTGGATTAATCCTTCAAACCAAACAAGGGATTCAGTGATCTTTTATTTTATCCCAGAATAACTTATTCCTTAAATTTTTTATACCTCAAACCAAACGACCCCTTAGAGTTCAACTCCCCCGGCCAAATACCTCTGAATATCAATTCCTACTGAATCCCTAAATATAAGATAGCAATGGGCAAACGCCCACAGAATCTAATCACAAATTTAATATCGAGATATTTCATCTTATCCCCATACAAAACGACCCTTTTAGTACTATGTAAGGAACAATGGACAACCATTCAGCATTATTCACATTTCAATTTTTTTAAGGACCAGGTAGAGAAACGCCAATAGAATAGATTTTTCTTTTTTCTAAGCAAAAAAGAAAAATAAAATATACGATTTTTCTTTTCTGGAAAATCGAAATAGTAAACCAAATCTGATCAGCTTATTTCGTCAGATTATATAGATGCATGAGAAATCAAATATATATAACTTGAATAAAAAAATTAAATATATAAATTATAAAAAAAGACATCAATTTTTTGGTAAAAATATTGGACAAGTAATGAAGTAAATATCCTTTCAAAACACTCCTGGAAACGGGCTCTAAACTTTCATGCAAGCAAGTGTAAGAGAAACGAAGTATGAAGCTATCACTTTTTTCAATCAACTAAAATACAACACTTGATACCTACCTTAATTCAAGAAAAAAGGCGAAGAATTTGTCAACAAGCTAAATGTTTTCTATCATATTGGCGAAGATTTTAAATTAGCGTTAACTACTTAATTGTTAAAGGTTGTTAATTTTCATTGGTTTCAAGTTTTATAATTATTGTTCAGTATAAGCTATCAGATTTAACACTGACTTAGATTGAATGTTGACTTATCATATAATTACGGTTCAATCTCTAAGGAGGATTATTGCTTGTCTAAGTTTTTGGCTCAAAAATAAATTAAACCTCCAAGTTCAAAGTCTAGTCACGTCTTAATACGTGTTTCCTTGAGATGAGGATCTGAGTGGAAGAGGATGAAAACAAAATGTTAGACTATAATAATTAACTTGTATTATAATGGAAAAATTAGTGTAGTTTTCTTAAATATGTAAACTTTATTTTTCTAGAAAATTTATATCATAATTCATGATAAAAAATAGAAAAAATTATAGAAAGTGACAACTTAAAATCATAATTATGATAAATAATAATACTTTTATAAAATTATATTTTATAGCAAAAACAACATTTTTTTAGTCATACGTTCCATACACGCATGTTTCTTGGTAATCTCTCCTATTTTCACTCTAACATTTTATCTTCCTCCTATTCCATAAATTACTCTTATTTAAAACAGTAGATTCTTTTTTCACAAATTACTCTTATTTAAAACAGTAGATTTTTTTTTTCAAATTAAACTTAAATCAACTGAAGATTATTATCTTCACGATCTTCAAATTTCAAAATAAAGTATCCTTAATGTTACAGGTATTAAATTATAAAATTGATTTCATATATGAATTTTAGCAAATTAAGACGACTTAATTGTGAAAATCATGTTGTTCGAAATCCCAAATCATATTGTATGAAATCGTTTTTTATATTTGATCATTATTTCACAAATCATTTTTCGCATCAGATTGTATTTTGAATATTTGATCGAACACTATTATTTGATTGAACTCAATATTGATCAAACGGAAAGAGTTATTCTTTGATCAAACTCGATTTTGCCACGTACTCAATGAACAATATCAGCTTTATTTCTTCTAGAATGTAATTATATAGGCGGTGAGTGTATTTTGTATATTATGAAGAGTGAAATTATATTTTGTTCTGTTTTTGTTTGAATATTTTGATTTGTGTTTGTATATTTTGATTGTATTTGTATATTTAGAGTTCTGTTTGTACATGCAATTATAATTGTATATGATTAGTTTATTTGTATGTTGT
The DNA here is from genome assembly GCF_002878395.1 of Capsicum annuum. Lineage (NCBI taxonomy): Eukaryota > Viridiplantae > Streptophyta > Magnoliopsida > Solanales > Solanaceae > Capsicum > Capsicum annuum. Next base: position 203,833,035 of record NC_061117.1, read on the forward strand.
AAGTGTATTTGTATATTTTATGTGTAACTGTGGCTTTGAGAGTGTAATTGTATATTATGTCTGCATTTGTATAATTAGAATTATGTTGTATATTTTAACTACTGTTTTGTCATTATGATTCTATTTGTATGTTCTTGGTATAGTTGTATATTATTTGACTAATTTAATATGTTGTCTTTGTTAATTTGTATTTTTTGATAACGTTTTTTATGTGTTGTAGATTGACAATAGGAAGCATTCCTATTTTTGTGAAAAACTCTGGAAGATAAACATATGAACAAAATTATGAAGAATACATAACTGATGCTATATTGTTGAGCACAAATACATCATACAATCAATTATACGCTCTTTTGGCATATCATATTATTTGTATTTGTATTAACAAATATATATATATGTGCAACTGTGTTTTGAAAAAAAATATATATATAAAGTTACCTCTAGTATATGCTGCTATGTTGAAAAATACATACACAGTTCTCTATATTTGTAAAATACATAAACATATACAGTTTTCTAAGTGAAAATAAATATACAGTTCTCTATGTTTGAAAAATATATGTGTAAACTGTATTTGACATTTAAAAAAAAAAACTTTCTTAAAAAAAATTTAGATTGTACCAGCCACAAAGTATGTCTATACAATACATGACAGAAAAAATGTTTTATTGTTAGACTCAAGAAAAAAATATGTTCTTGTCACGCATTTCAATTGGATGAGATACTTTACGCACATGTTTGAGCAGTCCTTAATAACAAGAATTTTATAAAGGGACTATATTGCTCTAATTTGTACAAGCTAAAAATAGTATTGAGAACATATGATATTTCAATTTATTCTTTAACATATAAAGGCGATTGGGTAATTTCAGATAGCATATTTGTTGAGGTAGTACTGTCCCTAAAATACAAGCGGCCTCCCGACAAACTTTCAAAGAAAGATCATGAAAAATCAGAAAGGGATATGTTCGAAAAGAAAATCATCAATTCATGTAGTGCTTATGGGTTTAAGGGTCACAATAGGCGTTCATGTAGGAAATATCATAAATGCTACATTTTAAAATATTTGTTGTGATGTGATCAATTCTTCAATGACATTTATGTTTCATATATTACGTTACAATTACCATCTCAGTATTTGTAACTTTGATTGAAAAAATATAAATAAAGCTATCTGCATTTATTTAAGAGTACATTTATATTTAGGTACATATACAATCACAAATATATATAAATACAAATATAAAATATTGTCCAACTATAAAAAAATAAATTTGTATTTATATATACAACTATATAAACTTGTCCTCAATTATTGATAAATATCTAATTAAATTTCATGTACAAATACATGTACAGTTATCTAAATGTATTTTCTATTGATTTTTTGAAATAAATATAATTATCAATATATAGTTGTTCAACTAAGTAATATATATTTAAGATCTGAACATAAAACTATATAATCACCAGAAAAAATACATATGTAATTACATATACAACTATTGAAAACATGATAAATATTTAACATAATACTAATATGAAAATATTACATTCAATTTGATAGAGTACCAACCTTCAAGATACAATAACATAACTCTCAAATTCAATTAACTTTTCACATGAAATTAGGAATGTGCATCTGTCGGTTCAGTTTGATTTTACATATTATCGATTCGGTTTATCAGTTTTTAGTTTTTAAATATGCTAAACCAATAACCAAACCAATAAGATATTTTTTTTTATCGATTTTCAATTTATCGATTTTTCGTCCCTTCTTCTCTCCATCGGAACAACAGGGCACCAAACCATCCAATCTAAAGACAGTTTTCAGTGCTAGTTATCCAGTTACAAAAGCGACCCCATAGGCTTTCGCGTCTCTCTAAAATTGCAGTCATGGTAAAACGGTTTGATTTTCGATTTAACCTACAAGAAAATATCCGTAAAATAAAAATAGTAGTAACTAACATGAAAAAAAAAATCTTAATTACAACCGAAAATCCTATATGATGTTTTTTAATTTACAAGAATCTTCAAGTTTGAACTAAATGTTGTTAGGAGAAATTAAGAGTTTGTATAATTGAAATAATAGGTTTGTTAATTTATAGAAATTAGGAGAAATATAATATATATATATGTATATATATTATCGATGTTTTGCAGAAATATGTGACTTTTTAGAGTTGCCACTTAATTTATTTAGGAAAATCAAGAAAACTTCATAAATTACTCAAACGATTCAAAACAGAAAAAATCATTTAAGTTTAGAAATTCTAGGTAAAAGGATCTCATTAACATTTTAGAAAGGTTTTTAAGGTACCTAACAATGTCCGCTAACTTGCAATTATCCGAACTGTTTGAAAATGACTTTTTTGACTAACTTTAAAAGGAAAAATTGATTACTGAAAAGAAAAATTGATCAAGAAAATATTTTTTTTTAGGTTTATGCAAAGTCAATTTTTTAAAACGACTTAGTAGGGGATTTAACTAGGTTCAAAAGAGCATATAACAAATAAACATAGAAAAAGGGAGAGGAGGAGAAATAAGAGATTTAGGCTCTTAAGCCCAAATCCATCAACCCTGTTCTAATCTAATTGGACTTTCGGTCCATCCTAGTCTAACTATTGAGCTTTGACCCATAACTTGTCCTAAACTATCTTTTTTGACCTTTGAAACCCAAAATCTGCTTCAACTGTATTAAAATACAACTTTGATTTCGATGCCCAAATGAATGAATAAATAAATAAAAATAAGTAAATCAAGAATAAGATTGAGACTTTTGGAACCTCTTAACACTTCGTCAAATGGGTTTCGACTTATTTCTTCTTCTTCTATCTTATTACATTTTTATGCCATGCTTCAACTTTGGACTTTCTCTCGAGGTTGACTCGGAAAAGATGAGCCTCATTGGCTTATGGAAAATGCGAAGAAAGGGGAGCCCATTTGGACTCCAAGGCAGAATCATGCAAAGAAAAAGATGGAGATGCATTCATATAAGTTTACAACCAACACAAATATGAAATGACTTACAAATTTGAAGAGAAACATATACTAACCAAAGAACTAATGGGAGATGAATTAATATCAGTCAAAAACTGGCAATTCAAATTTATATATTAAACACTTAATCCAAATTAACAGTCATAATTTGACCAATAACAAAATTAAAAGGATCTGCAACATGTCATAAAGACTCACTATAACAAAATTAAAAGGATCTGCAACATGTCATAAAGACTCACTATCTACTCACTAATTCAGTCCCTAACTTAATCATTTAAGGAGAAAATAAATAGGGAAAGATGCAACTAATTACATTTGAATTCTGAAAGTTCAAGAAACTGGTGGCAACATCAAATAACAGATTATGAGTAAGAGTTCATATCAATTCAATTAGCATACCAGAAGAGAAAGATGTCGAGGGTGCTAAAAAACAAAATAAAAATCTAGATAGCGAGAAAGTTTAAGACAACCAGCATATAATAATAGAGCAAGATTGATTGACAAACTCACAAAACAAATGCATCTTTGGCCTCCTTCAACTTATTGGCAATTAATATGAAACAAAGGGAAAAAGAATAGGACACCACTAGTCAGCGAATATAAAATAAAAGCCAGTTAAATAACTACGTGAAAGCTCCGATTAAATTCTATCGCACTACAAGACTTTGAGTAAAAATCGAAATAGAAATGGTGCAATGCAGGATGCCTTTATCAAATAAGCCTACGAAGGTAACGATGATCTACGCCTAATTTAGGACAACTTTAATCATGGACATGCTTGGAGCTGTTCATCATAAATTGCAATAGATCACTCGATAAGAATTAATCACGTTTGACACGGGAACATACGACTAAGAAGCAATCTTTATTTCATCCTTATCCTTTCCTTAACGAATCCATAAGGATTTTTTGTCAAGAGGGTCATAGAGGAATCTAGGGATGAGACATTTTCTACAAACAGACATATTCAAATGTTCGGCGATTCAACAAATCACTATTACACTTTGCCCAAAGACTTCAAACAGAAACACATACTTGAAACAAATTTAAAAGAAAAAGAAAAATGGAAATCAAACTCCAAATTTTCACACCAAAAAGATCATAACCAACAAACTAAAAGTGTAGTTGGCAGGGCATGCTATTCCCGTCTTTATCCTCTTTCCAACAGGCTCAAAATGAGTTTTAGCAGTCGAGATGGTCCTCGAGGGACCATGGGAATTTTGGTTTACCATCGGATACGTCCCCATCATCCTTTTGGCTTCTGATGAGCCAAAAGAACTAAAGAGGTAACCCTACTGGTGCCACTATAAGAGCTAAACAGTGACAAAATAAGGCGACGCCAAGCTAAAATAGTGAAGTGATAATTGAAACGTGAACTTAACTGAGAACAGCGGATCAAACCATAAGAAACACACAAGATGAAACAACGGGTTGAGAATTAACTAACGATATCAAAATTTAAACAACAGATTGCAACATCGAAGGAAGCAAAATGAAGCTAAAATCACGGATCAAACAATTACGACAACAGTTAAACTAACGCAACAATACAACATACATTATCTTCATCAAGAACCTACGGCCTTGAAGGCCTCTACAGCAGACAGCCCCAGCAAACAAGATTATCGAAACATTACTATAACTACAAAATGACGAATAACTACAGAATGGCGAGATGAAGCAGACATAATCGAAACTAAATAGAATGAAATATTACCTGTTTTGAAGCAGCAAAACGAAACTATGAGCTTCGTCGAAATCAACCACCACCAAAATACGTCTTCAGCGTCAGCTCAAAAACTCCAATTAGCCAATGAATTTCACGAAATAAATTGTACTGAAAAAGAGACTATGGTGTGCTCAAAGACCCTTTTTTTCCACCTTTCTAGACCTTCGGACCCCCTTTTTTTGGCTCTAAAAGGAGCTATATAGAGAGAAGAAAGATGGAGACCCAAATCTTGCTCCACCGATGTGTGATAAAGGGTAATTAAAGGAAAATTTTAGGATTTTCTAACTGAGATCTTTTCAAAATTGGGATAAGGATAGAAATTTCTTTTCAATTTCGTCCTGATTTTGGATTTTCAAAGAAATTCAAATTTTGGGAAATATTGGGGAAAACAACTCTTTTCCACAACCAATAGAAAGTGGACGAATACGTACTATGATAGTAAGAAACCAATATATTTTATACTCCTTCCGTTTCGAAATAAGTGAATTATTGGGGTATTTATTGATATTTCAAAATAAGTGAATCATTAAATTTTTTTTCAAATTTACTTTTATGATTTGACAATCAATTAACTTTTGAAAAGGTATTACAAGGTCAATTTTTTTTGGGGGGATTAAAATGAAAAGTTATGTTAAATCTATGTCATTAATGATTTTTTCTTAATATGTGTGTCAAAATTTAATAATTCATTTATTATAAAATGGAGGGAATACCAGTTTCTCAAAAATTTGTACCTCGACTTGATGAGGTATTGTTTGGATGAGCTGGACATAGTTGATGGGTCGGGTTTCCAGATGGTTTACCGGGTATCGCTGGGTTCTTGAAAGCTGCTGTTGGAATTGGCTTTTTGTTGAGAACATTGTTGTTGCTATCGTGATTTGCTTTTATTAGCTATTTGCTGAAGTTGTCGCGATGTCGTTGCTGTTGTTAATTGTTGTTGGTTCGGGTATGTTGTGTGGTGTTGTTGAAAAAGAAGATAAGGGTGGATTGGGCCGGGTCATGGTTCTTATTGGGTTGGGGCTGTTGTAGAAGTGGGCCGAATTGGGGGTTGATTTGGGTAGATTATGTATATTTGGGGTTATTTAAAAAATAACCTCAATTAATTTAAGAGTCGGTCAAATTTTATTTAATTTTAGATTAAATTAAAAATCAATTGGTCAATTGCATTGCAAATTGTGGTTAATTTGATTTCAATTCAAATTAAATAAATTAGCTAAATTCAATTAAAATTCGATACGAATTAATATCTCGTTTAATTCCGAGTTTTTCGATTTAATAAAATCAAACACATATTTATCAAAATAAATTATTTTTGAGAATAAATTATATTTAAATCAAAACTCCAACTATTTGAATTTATTATCACGATAAGCTTTGATTAAAATCCGATATTCCAATCAAATAAATGTTTAAGTAACCAAATTATATAATCTCTTATAATTGAATACGATAGTATATAATCTTTACTTAAAATAGCAAAATTACCCAAATAAATACTTTGAAAAGCTTTTTATTCCGATAAAATAAATGTTGTAATTTTATTTAAAATTGAAGAAACTCGAAATTAAACTTAGTCGTGGAGGGCAAAAATTAGGTGTCAACAATCGGTTTACCCAATAACCCAATAAAAAAAAATTGAATCAAACAATACCCAATAATTTTTTTTTATAAAATCATTAAAAAATCGTTAACCCAATAACAATAAATCAATAATATTTTTATCGATTCGATTTATTGATCGGTTCGGTTTTTGCACTGCCCTACAAGAGACATGAAAGTAAGATATAAAATTTAACAACTACTTAACCACATAACTGTCAACCTACAATTAAATGAAGATATGGAACTTAACAACAACTCAACCACACATCACTGTCAACCTACAATTAAATGTTATCATACACAGAATACAATTTTTTTTATCAAACTTCAAGGACTTCTATGTCTTCTGTTATCCTGATTTTCCTAACAGAATTTATTGGTGTTTTTTGCCATGAATATATGATCATGTGAAATCTATACAATAAGAAAAAGACAATTATCTATATCACATATACATATTAAAAAATATATAAAATACATAGACATACAAATCTACATATGTATTTATAACACAAAAAATACATACATACATATATATATATATATATATATATATATATATATATATATATATTTGTATTTGTATTTACATAAATACATATCTAACACATATGTATATGTGTACATATTCATTCTATCAAATATGCAAAATCAGTTATAATATACAAATACTCACAAAGTATACAGTTACACTATTAAAGACACAAATGCACTTAAAATATACAACTAAACTCCCAACATATACATATTATCATCAACAACTGCACTATTAAATTCACAAATTCATTGAAAATATACACTAAACTCACTACTCAGAATATACAACTATAATCAACACATACGAATGACACTCCAAATATACAAATACAATCAAAATATACAAATTCGATCAAAATATATAAATCAAATTGATATATTCAAATAAACTCGAAAATTATCAATATAGCGAAGAAAACACAGTTACACTTGGCAGAATCACAAACACATTCAGAAAAAATATATAATAGAGATTGTTAAATGAGTACGTAGCAAAAAATGATTTTGATCAAATAATAACTAAGATCGAATAGCATCGATATTGGACAAATAATAAACTTTGATTAGATTTTCACAATACACACCGAGAAGAAAATTTTTGTGTTGCAAAAAACGATTTCGCACAAAACGATCAACTCTATTTTTTTTGTGGAAAGTCATATACGAACTCAATTTTGTTATTCAATACTTGTAACGACAGTAATGTTTTTTTTTTTTTGAAATTTAGAAGCTCATCAACGTAAGACTCTTCAATTAATTTGAGTTGTTGAATTTTCTTTGCTAAAATCGCATTAGAATTTTGGTTTCAGTAGTTGAAAAATAACGGCATACGTTTAATAAGAGTCATTTATGAAAATGAAATCCTCAGAATTAAATACATGACATAATTTAAGGGCCTAATTATTTCTTATTAAACTCAACTGATTTGAGTAAAAAATAGGCTGTAATTTCATTTGTATATATATATTTGTCTAGCAAACTTTGTCTAAAATACAAAATACAACTTGTTATTTCATGTAATTATGAAACAATTACTATGAAACTCCTGATTATAGACATAAGTTTGTTCCTTACGAAATTCCTTCCCCCCTCCCCCCCCTCCCCCCAAAAAATCTTCATCACATAAATTGCGACAATGAAAACATTAGAATGAGATTTAAACTTCTATCGCCAATTTAATATAGTAAAACCAATATAGTAAAACCGTAAAATCCATCTACTTTTACACATGAAACTGCAAGGCATAGTTTTAATAGAGAAAATATATGAAATCATCTTAAACTTGTCTGATAATGATAATTTTACTTTAGATTTTTAACTCCATGAGTATTTAATTATATCTCCTAACAATTTTAAAGTGAATTAACGTATACCACTAAAGAATGACATGGCAAGAGAGTGAGTGCACTCTCCTAAAAATTCCAGTATAGGCATTTTTTTTTTTTAAATTGATAAAGAGAAAATTATCCCCTATAATATTATTAGATCTAAAATAACAAATTTTAGCAACACTTTTAGATAATTGCATTAATAGCAATTTAGTTACAAGTTATAACAACTTATTAAAAGATATATTATTTTAATTGTATTTTTAAAATTCATTTTTAATTATATAATTTAAACTCAGTTCCATATTTATAGGGTTGTAATCAATATTCTCCTTAAATTATGTATTGATGATTATGGTAAATATATATTCTCTTTCTCCATTCTAATACTCAATCCTTCATAAATTTATTGAAAATTCTGATTCCATCAACTTACTCATTAATATTCATATTCTTCCCTTGAAAATACAATATTAAAAAAAAAGTGAGTTTCATATAATATTCATCTTCTTCATTGAAAAAAGTGGGTTTAAGATAATATTCATCTTCTTTTCGAAAAATATAAAATTAATATATATTTTTTTCATTCTTCAATGTGAATCATGTCTAAACCAAAATTCGATTCTACTCCTTTACTTAGAAGTCCTAGAATATTCAACTAACTATTTGTTCCATTGTGAATCATTATTCAACCAACGATTTGTTCTCCTTCATCTGAAATTCTCTTTCATCTATTTTTCCTTTTGTTCTTTAAAAATAATATGATATAAGGAGTCATTAAATACTCATTGTATATAACAATAAAAAATATGTCAATGGATATTAGAGAAAAAATATTGAACAATCAGTTTGTGTTGGTAACAACGTAAATAAGGAGTTAAATATAGATTGTAATCTTTCATAAGAATAATATAGTTAAAATTATCTTGTATATACTTATTAAACTGTTTCGTGTATGAATTCTGTATAAAATCAGTATGAAATAAGTATAATGATTGTAGAAGTTGGTATAAAAATCGACTTTCATCAAATATTATACGTTATTATTTATTTTAGTGTATGAAATAAATATACAAACTTGTATTTTTTGAATTATTTCATGTATGAAACCTGTATAATATCAATATTACATTCAAGATTTATAAAATAGTTTCTTACATGTTATATTTATATGGAATGAGTATAATGTGATTGTGATATTCAATTAAGAAGTTATACTTAAGATTATAAATTGAATGAAATCAGTTTATAAAGTGTTTTTCTTACATGTCACATTTGTATGAAATAGATATATAAATTGATATTTATGGATTGAGATATTAAATTTAGGTGATACCAATTTATGAAACAGTCCCCAAAGAAGCAATAACCATACTTCTGTGGAAGATCTTTACCAGTTGAAAGGTCTTAATTTGGCTATTGGTAGCCATTGTTGAGTGTTTGTAGTGGTTCATCGTTGCAATCAAAATTCATAAAGAAGGTAGTGTATAAATTTAGGTGATATCAATTTGTGGCTGGAACAACTAAATGATGTATAAAAAGAAGGTAGTGTATGAAGATGGAAACTCTTAATGGAAGCATTAAAATAGGAGAAAAGAAAAATGGTTAGAGAGATTTGGAGTGGATTGATATCAATAATTAAGGATAACTATATTTAAGGAAGAATTATTGCAAATTAGTTATATTAAATCTTTATTTTTCTTTTTAATAATTACTTTTTGTATTTTTCTTAAAAAAGAAAAAAATGTTTTTATTTTTTATAAGGTTTTCTATAACTTAAAAAAATAAAAATTATGCTATAAATTGTAATTTCCTATCTAATAATTGTTATATACGTTTTTTTCCCATAAAGAGAAAATAGGTTATTAACCTGCTAAAATCTAAACGAATTGGATGGGTAATGATTTTGTGGGCTGGCACTAAGGACAATGTTACATATGTGTGGTTAAATATTAGCAAAAATGTTGCTACTATTTTTGGTTTTGTGCTTGTTTCATTGTAGTGTTTACACCACTCTTAGGATTTCTAGGCTTCTTTTACTGCTAAAAAAAAAACAAATTTAAGTAGTATTTTTTCATTGCAAGTATTTACTAAAAATGTTCTATTTTTTCATTGCAAGTATTTACTAAAAATGTTCTAGGGCTATATTCAGTGGCGGACTCATGATTTAAGAAGTATGGATGCTTACTACAGAAAAAATAAAAAGTCACCTCAACATGGCAGTACACCTAACCAACTTCTTGTTTAGTGGGTGCTTTTATATAAATTATACTTATTTTCGTATATTTTTTATGTAATTATATCTATTCTGCATTGAATTTAGTGGATATCGGAGCCCCCAAAAGATATGTGTAGGTCCGCCCCCGACTATATCCCATAGATATTTCTATTAAATCGGTAAAAAGAAAAAACTGTAGTATTTTCATATGAAAAATTAGGAAGTTTTCTTGTATTTTAATGAGAATTTTTTTTCCTACTATGTGTTTTCTCATTGAGTTGGTTCAGTGGGAATAGGACAGAAAAATCATGTTTTACAACATAAATGTCTCATTGATCCGCGATGAGAAAAATCTTTGTTTCTAAGGGGTCGTTTGGTAGGGTGGATAAGAATAATTCAAGATATGATGTATTAGTAATATTTGCGTAGGTTATGCTTGCATTTTTTTTTTAATGCAGTGTTTGTTTGATGCATTTTTTTGAGGGATAATTGTGACTTTAACCATACTAATGCATGTATTAAGATCCACTGCATTACTAATACCATGAATTTTTATGTATTAGCAATACATTCTTAAATACACAAAATTAATGCTTGCATTATTTTTGTTAATACACTCCATCAAATGATCCCTAATAGTGTTTGTTATTCCCATGTTGAATTAATATTATGTTGTGAACCAGGCTAACTTGGGAAGAACTTATTTGGCCAAATTTTTTGAACGAGACTAATCCAATTGGGACTATTGGTTCAGGAGCTAAATTTGGAATAAGCCCAATGATAAAACTGTTTGAAGTTGAGGGCGCGTCATGCAGAAGCCAATAGTTGAAAATCATGTAGAGGCGATAATTCAAACGAAAAGAAAGAGATTAAAAACATATTATTACTATGGTGTGGCCAATTAACCTGTGTTGGGAAAGGCAAGGGCACAATCAAAATGTCCGACAGAGTAGCAGCGGAAGAATACCTAAGTAACTTTCCTTCTAATTTGAACTAAGATGAGACAAGCAAATTCAAGCAAAATAAAGTAATATGGCAACAAATAAATCAATCACACAAATGCGGCAAGACAAGAATAGCAAGATACCAAATTTACGTGTCAAATCCTTCGGTGTGAAGAGTAAAAAATTACGGGACCAAAACCTCTACTATAATCACCAAGAGTTACAATATTGTTCTCCAAAATGGCCACCAAACAAGTGTCATACAACAAGCAACAATACATAAACCACAACATCAAACACTAGAGAAATAAAGAAGCGAAAGCATAAAAACACAGCTGTTGTTTGAGAATGAAAAACAGGAGCTATAGACCACCAAACCCAACCCCGTTAGTTTCTAATTAAAGATTGAGATGAGAGGAACAAGCTGTCCAAAAATCAGCTCAAGCGGACAAGAAACGAAGCAGGAATCGTAATTTAAAGTTGACTGTTGTGGCTGAAATTGAGGTGCGAAAATCTGCACATTTTCTCTCTTTTGTGGCTGCTAAAACTCTCTTTGTGGATGGTGAAATAAGACCTAAAAAGATCCTATATATATGTCCCATAGTAATGGGCCTATGGGCAAAAGTGAGTTGGTCCAAATTGGGCTTTATTTATCCACATAAGAAGGAAAAAGATCCAATAATCCAACAATTCTCCCCCTCCCGAGTCCCGACTATGTGGAGGAGACCGCCATTCTGGCGATCATGTAACAATCTTCAAACTTCTCTCTTGGTAAAATTTTAGTCATCATGTCGGAACCATTATCATCTGTACAAATCTTTTCAAGTTCAAGCAACTTAAAATCCAACACATCTCGAATCCAATGGTATCTCACATCAATATGTTTAGACCGACCATGAAATGTAGAACTCTTGCCAAGATGTATAACACTTTGACTGTCGCAATTAAGCATATACGTCTTTTGAGCACAACCAAGTTCCCCCAAGAATCTCTTCATCCAAAGAAATTTTTTAGAAGTTTCAACGACAGCAATAAGCTCATCTTCTGCAGTAGATAGAGCAACACATTTTTGCAACCTAAATTGCCAAGACACATCCCCCTTGTAAAAGTAACCAAATAACCTGAAGTAAACTTGCAAGTATCAACATCACCAGGCATGTCTAAATCAGTATAACCATAAAGAATAGACTTCCTTATACCAAAACACACACTCAGACTAGAAGTGCCACAAAGATATCTCATAATCCATTTCACAACATTTCAATGTTCTCTTCCCGGATTAGAAAGAAAACATCCAACAATATCAATAGCATGAGTAATATTCGGTCTTGTACAAACCTTTGCATACATCAAACTACCAACGGCTGAAGCATAAAGAAGTTTCTTCATATCTTCCTTCTCATCATCACTGGAAGGACACTGCTTAGTGCTCAATTTGAAGTGCATAACTAAAGGTGTACTAACAAATTTAGCCTTATCCATGTTGAACCTTTGAAGTACTTTCTGAATGTACTTCTCTGTAATAACTACAACTTCTTGGCCTTCCTGTCACGGACAATCTGCATGCCAACAATTTGTCTTGCTAGTCCTAAGTCTTTCATAGAAAAAGACTTGCTCAACTATTGCTTCAACTTTTGAATCCTGCAAACAGTATGACCAACATATAAGCATGTCATCAACTTAAAGCAACACAATGATAAAGTCACGATCAGAGAATTTTGTTAAGCTTCTCTTTTTAAAGTCTAAGCTTCTCATCCTATTTTGTTATATCTATCCATAATTACTTGTTATTTATGAAGAATTAAGCACTTGATACAAGAGTTTAAGCTATGAACTCTGTAAAGAAAAAAGAAAGGAAGAAGAAACAAAATTGAGAGTAATCTTGATTTTTGTTATTGATTATCAAAGCTTAAACTTTACAATGTACCCTGTGGTCTATTTATACTACTCATCATAGTGTATTAATTGTATGATCAATGACTAGTTGGCCAACTAGCAGCCTAATTAACTAACTGCTTCTCAAAGTTAGTTATTTAACTGCTTTAACTAACACTGTGAAGCTGTGTAATTACAACAATGCCACTTTCTTAACTAACTTATTTCTACAAATACTAGTGAAAAGAGTGTTATTTTGAATAATGCAAATAACTGAACAAGTAAAATCTGAATTGTGCAAGTAGGATGTAGCTTCCATCTAGCATCGAAAGCTAATATATGCATTTCTCAGACGGCAAAATTAACAAAATAGACGAAATATACTTAGGGGTCGTTTGGTAGAGCGTATTGTAAAATATAATGCATGCATTAGTCAATGTGTACTATTAGTACATTGTTTGGTACGTCTTTTTGCCTATATATAACTAATGTAGGTATTAGTTATACACTCTATTGTGTATTGAAGTGTGTATTAGTGATACACTCAATTTCCTATGTATTAGTAATACAAAGACTTTAAACACATGCATTAACTTATTAAATGACCTTAATATCCCTCAATTTTCCTTTCAAAATATTTCACCATTCCTTTTCCCGCCATTTTAATTTGCAAAAGTGAATCTTTTCAAAACATTTCACAATTTCTTTTCCCACCATTTTAATTACAACAATGAATAGTTGATTTAAATAACTATAACATTTTTTGCTTTGCTTTAAGGGTCTTTAAAAAGATTAGAAATTTTTTTTGAGACCATTTGTTAATTTTACGTCTTGTATTTTATTTTTATTTCAACTATTATTAATTCGTCGGCGTATCATTTTTGCGCAAAGACGACGGTCTTGCAATTAATCTTAAACCTTTATATACTAGTTCAACAATACTAATTATGTTTGAGATGACAAAATAACTTTGTTGCAAAAAAATGTACAAAATCAAAGAAGGGTATTTTTGAAAACAAACATTTCTTTTATAAAAATTATGTAAGATGTATTATTTCTTATACACCAAACCAAACAATGCATAAGAAATAATACATGCATAACTAATACATGCATAACTAATACAAGTATTACTAATGCAAACATTACTAATACACTATATTCTGCATTGTTCTTCTACACACTACCAAACGACCCCTTATGTCAATTAGTTCTAAGCACCTTATGTCAATTAGTACTTTTTTTTAATGTTCTATATACATATATATAAAAATTAGCCAAGTTTCCTCCAATAATTTTGTGCAGGCGCGCAGTTGTATTGAAATTAACTTCCCAATTGAGCATGACAATTGACAATTATAGTATATAGGTAAAAATCGAGCTATAGAAAACATCGCATCAAATCTTTATTTATTCATATCATGAGAAACGTTGTAAACTAAAAATCAAAAAGCCTAAAAGAAAACTATGTGGCTCTCAATTAATCCTTTATATACCCGTATGATACATTTCAAAAACTGGCTGATACAGTTTACAAGGTAATGAGGCCCAGTTCATTTTTCTAATGTCGTAAATCAATCAATAAAGATCGTATGTACATATTAAAAAAAAAAAAAAAAAAAAGAGAAAACACATAAAATAATTACTGAAGTTATATTGAATTTGCAAAAGACACTTAAATTTTACGGGCAATCTATTACACCATAAAACTTATACAAACCCTTGTAAATATACCATTTTGTATGATTTTCTCATCAACCCTGGATTATAAAAAGGTGCGTGTTGGGCAGTTTCTTTTTTAATTAATTAATTAAAATAAATATTTAATAAAGGTGGGGTTTAACACCTCCCCCACCCCCCTTAATCTGATAGTATTTCTTTCCTTCTTTGATTTTACTCCATTTTTTCTCATCTTTTCTCTCACTTTACTTTTTTTTTTTCTTGTCGACTGAAATGGTACTTTGAGAGGAGGAGATCGAGCATATAGTGTAGGTAATTATGAATTTAACATTGCTTGAATTTTTTTCCTCAAAACCTAATCAGAACTAGAACTTGATTTCAAAAATTTTATGCAAAATTAAGACGAAATTAAAGCTTCAAAAACTGAAAACTAAGAAAAAATTAGAACATGAATGAAAAATCTTACCTATTAAGGCTGATTTCGTTGAGAAGAGAGTGATTTTTTTTTTTTTTTTGGAAATCAAGCTCCATAGGCTATAACAATGGAGGTTTAGGGTAATCAAATTTTAAAAAAAGAGAAGGGTTTTTAAAAATAATTGTAAAATTTTAATTACATGTGGCGTTTTTTAATTAGTTGTTACAGTCAGTTTTCTTCACTCACGTGTGTCATAGGCGTGAACACACGCATAAGCTCAAAATCGTTCAAAATGGCTTATTGACAAGGGTATGTACAAGTTTTGTTGTGTAATAGGTCGTCCGTAGAGTTTAAGTATTTTTTGTAAATTCGGGACAACTTCAGTGGTCATTTTATGTCTTTTCTCTAAAAAAAAATTATGGGTAAACTCAGTAGTGAGTTTGTTACCTCATTAGGATTGGTAAAGTAAGGTCTAGCGGCTTGTACTTATTCACGTTGATGATTATATTTCATTATTAATAAAAGGCTGCTAGACGCTCTGTCTAGTGGTATAAAAGACAATCTTCTTTCCATCACTTCTTTTTAATGTTCTAGATACATGCATACCAAGATTAGTCAAGCTTCCTCTAACACTCCTGTGAATTAAGACAGTTATATCAAAGATAGATTCCGAGTTTGAGCATGACAATACAGTATATAGGTACAATAATTCAAGGTACTAATTGCATTCTCGATCGGCTATATTAAACACAGCACCCAATCTTTATTTATTCAAAGTTGTGAGAAATGTTGTAAACTACAA
This sequence comes from Capsicum annuum, assembly GCF_002878395.1. NCBI lineage: Eukaryota > Viridiplantae > Streptophyta > Magnoliopsida > Solanales > Solanaceae > Capsicum > Capsicum annuum. The sequence continues at coordinate 203,849,171 of NC_061117.1, forward strand.
ATCAAAAAGTCTACAAAACTTTGTGGGCTTTCACTTAATCCTCTTATATATTTCTACGGTACATATCAGCAAGGTAATGAGAGCCATAGTTCATTTTTTTTTCTAATGTCATGAATCATTAAATACAATCGTACGTACATATATACAAAAAGAACTGTTTTCAATAGGATAATCGATACGCGATTTTGCCTTCTTCAGTAACAGATTTCTTGCCTGGCTTCAAATCACGAACAATCAATGTGACATTTGCATTCATATTTAATGACCTACTTTTTATATTTCCAAAAACAAGTCTAAAAGGTACCATAGCCATTAACTTTAATCGAATTTTGTCATGTCTCTCATCATCTTTTAATGATTCATTAAGCCCTGATCTCAATTGATTTTTCCCCTTTAATGCAATTTGCAACATAGTTACATTCCTGTGACCATGATGGAATGATGGAAATTTACCCGAACATATCAGTGAATCACTATATGTCACGTTGATGAAGCTAGGTTCCTCGTAAAGTAAACCTACGCCTTTGTTGGGATTGTTGGCTCTCAATGTTAGGATAACATCCGCGTTGATGCTGGAATCAGGATTATACTTGAATTCCTTAACATCCATGTATTCAAATTTGTAAGTTGGACATTTTGGATCATAGTACAAGAACATGTACAAGATTAGAACCGCGAAGACAAGGATGATGAAAAACAAGAAGCAACAGAAGCAACAGATGCACCTAACACAAACGTTACCTCCTCTTCGCCTTTCACTTGGGTAATATTCTCCGCCATAATGATAAGGCGGATACCTTCCATTGTTCGACATCCCATAGGGTGGAGGACGATGCATTATGGCGGAAGAAGGAGGATGAGGAGGTGGAGGAGGAAATTAAATTAAGTTGAAAATAATGTAGGTGGTGGACCCATTTCCTTATGGATAGAGGACCACCACTTTTTTCTTTTTTGGTTTTAGGAAACAGAGAAGTGTTGTTTCAAGGGAGAAAGGAGAAGTAATTTGTGTAATGAATCCTATTTATTGGATTGCTCCATTGGTTAAGGACATTGTTACATATGTGTGGCTAAAGTTTAGCAAAAATATTGCTCCTTTTGGTCCTCTGTTGTATTGGAGTATTATGGTGTATACACCGTGTGTGGGTAAGTACCATGTGTGGATAAGTTGTTTTTTTTACTATTTTATACCTTTCTTGGTATTTCTGGGCTCCTTTGTTATTATGTTGAATTAATATTCATACCTTACAAAAGATATATATAGTACAATATAAAACTAGTGAATTAAAGAATGATATTTCTTACAATAATAAGTCATAATATCTCTGTCACAATAGTATTATCGATCTTACATGAACTCGAGCTACTACAAACAATATGAGTGAGGATGAAATTGACAAAGAAACTTCATGGGAAAGGAAAATAGATTGAATAATTTTAATGGGACAGTACTCTGATACACAAAATATTTTATTTTCATTCACGGTCTAACAAACTGCCGTAATCCAAGGGGTATAATATAAGCAGTGTGAACAAAATATTTTCAAGGTTGTCAAAATATAATAAAAAATAAATACTATATATACATGATCAGAATCTACTTTACCCTATCCAGTATAATCTACTAGCGAAGGGATATCAATTGACACTCCTCAAAGAGAAGTGTGGCGTGCTCCACCATCAAATGTACTGAGTATATCCTAACCCAAACATCAGTGGCTTGAACTCGTATGCTATACATCACGCGAGTAGAACAACAAAATTAATCAATGATAACTTATGATTCGAGTGGGAGGAACAACATGGATCGAAGACTGGCAATTGCAATCTGGCCCCAAAGTATGTGACCGCATGAATGACAAGACAGATACCATAATCGAGTTCACTTTGACAACAATTTTCTTCAGCTTATTACGTCTTGAATTGTCATAAGGTTCAAGCTTATAGCTTTGCAGGAAAATGTGGCGCTTTCGCGCTCGTTCCCTCTTGTAACTAAGTGAACTCCATACCACTGGGCTTCTCCGATGCATTCGCGTACTCCTTCGCATCTTCATAGTCATATTCTGAGGCCTACGATGACTATGTTCATCATCGTCACCAATTTCTGCATCGATGACTTGTGATTGATTTAATGGCTCGTAACCATTGACCCTTTTGCTAAGACGCAAAGACGTATTACTTACTAGACTGTTCATGCCTGATTAAGCTGCGAATTTTGCTGTTTGGCTATAAAAGTTGTCTGCAGCTAAATTCCTGTTTTTTTTAGTTGTGAGGCTCTAGGAATGGATGAGAGATTAATTAGCTACAAATATATAGCATCTACGAATACAACTACTAATCAACGAAAATAGATAAATTGTGCTACGTGCTCTAATTTGTATTGCTTAAAGAGTTTTATTAAAATGTGCTAAATGTGGGGTTTGACTAGTAATCTTGCCATTTTTATTGATCTTTTCCCCCCATTTTTTATTCTAGATTCTAGAATGAACTGTAAGTGATGGCCATACGTAATATTAAAACTACTAGTCTAAGGAAGATAAAATCATAACGAAGAGTACGTAATAAGACACATGCTTCATTAGAAATGGATGTTGTCATTTGTGGCAAGTTATTAAGAGGATCTTTGACATTTAGTTGGAAAAATGATTGTTGTACATAGATCTGGTCCAACTATTAAGATATTGTTTATTTCGAGCTTAGACTTGCACAAATTTGTCTCCGAATTTTAATGTAAAATGTGTCTCAACAACTGATTCTAAATTCATATTTATAAGAGCTCTACCTTTCCTCGCTCCCTTTCTAATGTGGGATTCACCTAAGTTGCAATCTGCACTGCTTCATCATTGGCATCACAGCTATATCTTAAGCATATGTGCATGAGATTTTTATTGTCATTATTAAAGGTGGCTTGGGAAATAGGGTAAATTTCACTTGTGACAAAAAAAATATCTTTAAAGTTATTATCTAACTTTAGCCTAATTAGCAATAATTTAAATTTCATCAGAATTATTATATTTTGTAACAGAAATATGAAAATCTTAGAGGTTATAATTTATTTAATTAGAAGTACTCTACTTAACCGCCATAAACTAGTGAGTTTAACTCCCTGAGTTACGTAAGAAATTAGAAAAGAAATAGGACAGAAACTTGTATGAGCAGCCAAATAATTTTGACTTTGGAATTAACTTGGAGACTAGCTTATTTCCGATGGATTAATATTGTAACCTATAGTACGTTGTTACCATTCTGAAATGGAAGTTTCCCCACTACATGATATAGTTTTGTTTTTAGACCAAAATAAATATAGCACTAGTTTTTTATTCAACTATTTCTATAGATATCATGTTTACATTAAAATTTAAAATATTGTTTGGTCTGAATAGTTCTCAATAATTAAGACATTGGATTAAATTTTAATATTTGTAAGTAATAATATTTTCTCTTTTTTTTTTTTTTTTGGAATTTTGCAGTTTTTAGGTCCAATCCCACTCAGAAAATGTTTGAAATTATGAGCTGTTTAACATTGAAAAGCAAATATACGAACATATCATTACAAAAAACGGGTTAAATTGTGGAGGTTTATTTATGGGAGTTATTTTAACCTCCGTAAAATTATATTAATTGCAGGGGATAAACCACATGCCGCTAAAAATATTATATTTGCAGGGATTTTAACCTCTGCTATCCATTAAAAAAAATAGCCGACTTTTTTACTTTAGTGTTGCCTCCATTTTACTAAAATTTTTCCTCTCAAATTTTTCCCCTAATCAATTTCTATTTCCCAAAAACGATCTATTCAAAACAAAATATCGCCAGCTTCATTTTCTAATCGATGGTAAAGTAGACGTATTCACCGTTGCTAATAGATGGTAAGGGTAGGCTGGTAAGTTCCTGTGGTAGATGGTAAGGGCAGGCGGTCACAATCCTATCATTTTCTAATCGATTGGCCATTATTAATGAAGGTTGGAATATATAATAACAAGGGGAAACGTTGTAAGGGCCATTGTCAATTTGCAATTTAATTTCTCAAATTGAATGCAAAGTGCTCGAATTTGAGGTAAGATTTCTGTCTAATTCTTTGTTCTTATTTCCTTTAATTTTGGTGACAGATGCATAACATGTGGATTTTGATTTAATTTTTTGATAGCAATAATATTTTCAATGTTCTATAGAAATTTTAGGTTGTTCCATGTTGCTCAGCTATTTAAGGGTCGTTTGGTGTGAGGTACTAAGGTAAATTATCCCGAGATAAAAAAATAGTCTCAAGATAAACTTTTTTATACATTGTTTGGTTGGCAATACTCTGGATAACTTATTCCGGGACTAATAATAATTCCGGGATAAGTTATACCACATATTTGGTGGTATAAGTTATCCCAAGTTAATTTATCCTTGGATAAAATTATAAATGACAAAAATACCCCCAAACCCTATTCTTTCCACTTTCTCTCTCTCTCTCTCTCTCACACACACACACACACATATATATATATAACCTAATTTAGGTGTACGCGCCTCAGCGCGTGTACGTCACTATAATGAATTTAAACGCTACACTAAATACGATATTTATTCAAATAGTAAGAGATTTTATTTAATTAGATATATAGTAGTTGTAAATATCAAATATACAAATGAGGTAGGTGTAAAATATATTGACAACCCCTTAAATTATGGTTGGTGTTTTAGAAAGAAAAAATAATCATAATATTTTATATGACTTAAAATTTGGATCATTAATTGTCTATATCATCATAATCATCATTCATCTTCAAGATACCTACAAAATTGGAAAAAAGAAAACTACAAAATCTAAGTAAATTAAATGTTACAAAAATATATTTCTTTGACGTATCTTGGCGACCAAAAAAAAGAAGAAAATTCAAATCAAATAATAAAGAATCATTTAAGAATAAAATAAATATATCTTGTTCCATATGTTCATATTATATATTATTGTATTTTTCTAAAAGAATTGTCCATTTATAGAAGTTCGAAACTTTTTTCTTCAATAAAGAAATTATATAAATATGATTGATTTTTACTTTTTTCATTAATTATTTATCAATAATAGAATATTTTAAATTCCAAATAAACTAAACTAACACAAATAAGAGTGATTTTTTTTAACCCGTTTTAGTTTTTGATAGACTTTTACTTTCCTTTTATTTAATAAAAAATAGAGTTCATTTTATATATATATATACAAAATAGAGTTCATTTTGATATATCACGATAACCCACTCATCATGTCGTGGTAAGGCCTCAATCGGCAACTCAGTTACGAATTTTAAATCCCAAGGGCAGTTTAGTCTTTTGCCCACATCCCCAAATCATGAAAACAGATGATTAAGTGTATTATTGAGCACAATATGCTCATTATTCATCAAATCTTTCTGAAAGAAAACCCTAGGCTTCAATATTCAATTTCAAGAATCCCCCAAATTCCACCATTGTTTTTCCAAGAAAACTCTAAATTGAGGATTCCCAAATCAAGACAATCAAGAATCCATCTTCAAGAATTCAAATAGGAATCCAAAATTCAAGTTTCTCCATTTAATCATCAATCAAGGTATGTGAGGTTTATGAACAAGGATCATCTTCCATTCTTGTACCCAAAACCAAGCTTTTCTATTAAATTCATATGATTTTGAATGATATTACATGAGTTTTAAATTAGGGTTCATACCCATTATTGATATTTGCAAAGTTATAAGTTTTGAGATATTTTGAAGATGAATTGCATGTCTATTTTCATATTTTCATGCCTATTGCAGTAAATTTCAGATTTTGAGATGAATTATCATTGTTTTCATTATCAAGTATGATTATTATGATGTTATGACATGAGTTTGATACATTGATTATTAAGCCCCAAGTTTATATGTTGAGATTTTGAGAAAGATGATGCTTTAAGCATCTTATGAGCTGATTTTATCAGATTTACAATAAAGTTTTGATCTTTTGATCCTCAGATAAGTTTTGGAATCCACTTTACAGATTTATTTTAGATTTCAGAAAGCAAAATAGCTTCATTTACAGATTGATTCAGATAAATGCATAACTGATTTCATAATAAACTCTTATGCGAGTTTTAAAGTGGATTTCAAGCAAGATGAGCGTAGCAAATTAAAGGGAGTAGTATTTAGCATCGAGCTGGGTATGATTCCAAGGTCTCATACCCTAGAACTATGTGCCACCGTAGAATTGTGATTAAAGAGCCCATAGTGCGTTGAGATAGTGATCACTTAAGCTAAGGTTATACTCCCTGGCAAGAGTATGACACCTCTCCCAAACGTGAGGTTTCTTCCTTAGGAGGACGAGATGTTGGACTCCATGTAGCTCGCATGGTTTATGTCGGTTAAGAGAACCTCTCTGCTATTAAAAGTAAATAAATAGCTTTTGAGTATTTTCCCTATCAGTAAAGATTTTTATAATAGTTTTAAAGTATTTTCCATAAAACCTTCAGATAAAGTATCTTTCCTTGCAGAACAGTTTTAAAGTATTTCCTTTCAAATAAAAGATAAAGTATTCTCCTTAATAGTAAAATAAAAACAAAAGAGCTTTTAGAAAACTAAGTGTAAAGGCTCACAGTCTTATTCAGATTATGTTTTACAGAAAAGATAATAGCAACAGATTTCAGCTTTCAGATTTTAGAGTGAGTCCTTCTACACTTAGTATGATTTAAAGGGAGAATACAAGTACAACTTTTAGAACTAAATGTTATGGCTCACAAGATTTATAAAGTATGTTTTGCTTCTTATTACTTCATATTTCAGTATTTTAGATATTCTAGTTTATGTGAGTCATTTATATTTAGCATGTATTGTTTTATAAATGATGATTATGAAATGATGTTTTACTTATGCATTTCACCCCCATATACTCAGTACATCCTCAAAGTACTGATCCACAGATACGTCTATGTGTTACATTATCTCATAATGTAGGTTCAGGTGCTCAATATCAACAGCGTGAGTAGTTAGAGAATCTCCATCTACATCCGACAGTTGGTGAGTCCTCATAGTTCGGGGACTTATTCATTTAGATTTTAGAGTTTATCAGTTTATGAGATTTAGCATTCTTTTCAGACAGTTCAAGTTAGTTGGGGGTTTGTCCCAGTGACTCTCTAGTTATTAGTAATAGAGGCTTATCAGACTACTAGTTTTGATACATATTATTCAGTTTTGATATATCAGATATTATGTTTAGATTATTCTCAGATATTATAGACAATTTTCGCATTATAGTATGACTTTTATGTCTATATTTTCTTCATTATGAGATTTAGGCTCAGTAACAGGCAGACAAAGTTAGCTTAAAGCTACTCGTAGTCTTGAGCATCGTGTAACGTTTCGGGACCAGGGTTTGAGGTGTTACATAATATCTCCCTCTTGTGAAAATTTGTCCTCGAATAAGACTGGCTATGCTGAAAGCACTGAGGAACTGAGATTACATGCTGAATATACGTGACAAAAATGTGAGTACATGACTGAGCCTGAAATATGATTTATGACTGAACTGGTTCTGTGAATGCATGACTGACATGAGAATGATATGTAGTTAAAACTGAGAATGGAAAAGAGAAATTCTAAGAAAGTTGTTACCTTAAGATAAGTCTGAGTTTGCGGAGAAAAGATGAGGGTACTTGGTCTGCATATCTACTTTTGCTTCCCAAGTGGCTCCCTCAACGGACTAATTCTGCCAAAGAACTTTAACTAGGGGAACTTCTTTGTTCTTTAGTCAATGAATTTGTCGATCAAGGATCTCGAATGGAATTTCTACGTAAGAAAGGTTGTTCTGAACATTTATGTTTCCTAAGAGAAAGACAATTTTTGGGTCTCCAATACACTTCTTCAACAAGGAGATATGGAATACTGGGTGCAATAATGCTGAGTCAGCAGGAAACTTAAGCTCATAAGCAACCTTTTCGAAACGGCTCAAAATTCTGTAAGGGCCATATATTGGGGACTAAGCTTCCCCTTCTTACCAAAACTCTTCACTCCCTTCATGGGAGAGATTTTTAAGTATATAAAATCACCAAACTCAAAATCAAGATCTTTCCTTCTCACATTTGCATACGATTTTTATCGGCTCTAGGATGCCTTAGGTCTCTTCGTGATCAGTTGTACTTTCTCTGAAGCATCAAACACCAAGTATGGCCCTATTAAAGTGGTTTCTCGTACTTTAAACCAACCAATCAGAGATCTACATCTTCTTTAATATAGAGCCTCAAACGGAGCCATCTGAATATTAGAATGATAGTTATTATTAAATGCGAATTCAATCAAAGAAAAATGGTCATTCCAACTACCCTTAAAGCCAACTACACACGCTCTCAACATATCCTCAAGGTTCTGAATGGTTCTCTCTGCCTGACCATATGTCTGAGGATGAAAGATTGTGCTGAGGTGAACTTGGGTACCAAGACCCTACTGAAAAGATTTTCAAAAGTAAAAGGTAAACTGAGTACCTCTATCTGAGATAATGGATAATGAAATATCGTACAACCTAACCAACTCTCTAATATAGAGCTTGGCATAGTCCTCGATTGAATAAAAAGTATGGACTGGCAAGAAATGAGCTGATTTATTCATCCTATCTACAATTACCCAAATCAAATCATGCTGCAGACGAGTACGAGGCAAACCTTTCACAAAATCTATGTTCACTTTCTCCTATTTCCAAGTGGGAATACTGAACTCCTGCATAGACCCACTAGGCTTATGGTGCTCAATCTTTACCTGCTGACAAGTGGAGCACTTAACCACAAACTCTGCAATATCCCTTTTCATCCCACTCCACCAAAAAATTTCCCGCAGATCACGGTACATCTTCGTTGCCCTAGATGAATCGAGTAATGCGCACCATGCACTTCTACAAGAATTCGCTGCCTCAACTCATCAACTCACGACACATACAGTCTACCTTGGCAACGCAACACACTATCTCCCACTTGGGAGAAAACCTCTACTTTCTGATCTCTGATTGGAACACGCATACTGATCTTTCATATCCTTCTTGTAATTTTGATACAGAACCTTATCGACTTCATCATAGAAGAAAATGATATTTTGTTGGCTACAGTCGATTCTTAGCAAGAAATATAAATTTAGACTGGTGAGACATAGTTTTTTTATGAAAATATTGAAAAGAGAACCCCTCCAAAGAAGTTATCTAGGTTAGAAATTTTGCAACATGTGAAAGATATCAATGTCACATTTGGAAAAAAATAAGAGTTGCAAAAAAAAAAGGAAAAAGAATGTTGAGGATGATACAACTCAACAATGAAAAAAGAAAAGCATATTCTTTGATCTTCCATATTGGGAGTTTAACCCGTTGCCCTATAATTTAGATCTGATACATATTAAAAAGAATGTGTTTGACAATGTTATATACACTTTGTTAAATGATAAAGAAAAGTCAAAGAATCATATTAAGGCTAGAAGAGATCTAAAAACATGGGCATAAGGCGTGATCTTTGGGTTGATGAGAATGATTGTAACATATGTACTTTTTATTTCAGAAAAAAAAATTTCTATTGATGATCAGTTGGTGCAGTTTCATATTTTTTGCATATAGAGAAAAAGAATGTGTCAGCTTTTTTATTATTTCAGTTGTGCACAGTGAGTTAATTTGATCTTCTTTAAGATCATATTTGAATTTCTTTTTGTTTAATGGGTATTTTTTGATACAACATGTCAACATATATTGATAATTCTTTGTGTTAATTATACCAGAATGACAGACAAACATGTGTAAGACTGATTTTAGATTCTATTTCTAAATTGGAACTAAGTAGAATGACATTTAAAAACACGAAGGATGATATATTACATGCATTTTTTGTGGTTGTTTTATGTAATAATCATGAAGATCATTGCTCTTATTTTTCTTGACTTAAAAACATGTGCAACATATATTTGTTGCAGGTTATAGTTACATGCATTTTCTTGACTAAAACGTATGCCTGATGCATTTCATACATTTTCTCTTGTTTATGTTGCAATTGGTGAAAAAAAGAAAGGCCGCTAAAAGGCCACTGTTGGTAAGAGTTAGTTAACTGCACAATGTTGTATAAAAAATATATGCACCCTGATTGACATCATTACACTCAATAAAAGGACTAAGAGCAGCTAGAGATGGAGCCTTTCTTTCTCAGGACTATTTGGTGTTCTCTTGCTGCTAATAGCTACTCCCTCTATTTGAACTTACATAACATATTTTTATTTTATCTCGTATCAAAATATTTCCTTATTTTGAAATAATGTGGCAATAGAAGGAAACAAATGAATCTTATCGATGATGTTTTTAGTTGTACGCAGATATAAATGTTTTATAATAAGGCATGAAAGTTTATCTTATTGATTTTTATACTTTGCATTTTTATGTAGCCAAGTGATACGGCTAGTGGACCCATTTCGTCCATGGATGCAAGGAGATCACGTGATGATAGTGATCCCAATGAAAGTCTTTGATTTATGATGATGTAATTGTGTGGTTAGAGTGAATCTTAGAATATTGAAGGTTTTGTGTTTAAATTTGATTTTGGAGTTTGAAGATACTAGTTAATGTTGAAAATTTGGAGTTTCAAGATGTTAATGTTAAAATTTAATTTTGAAGTTTAATATTCAATCTATTTTTAATATGCTTGTCAATTACAATGTTTAATTAGTCATGTTGTGTTAATGATATATGAATTGAACAAATATTGCATTGTAGGTTATGCCTAAACCCTAAAGGAACAATTAAATTTGAACTGAAATTAGAATCTATAATTGATGGGCCCCACTAAATTTAAAAAAAAAAAGAAAAATTGCGGAGGTTCTAAACTGACGCAATTTTTAAATAAAAAATTATTATAAAAAATTAAATTTAGAGTAATGGGGGTCGACCGCCGCAAAATAACCACCTCAAATTGATTATGGAGGTTAGAAAAAAATTGCCACAAATTAATTGTGACGACTCATATTGTGGAGGTATTGGAAACCCTCGAAATTAAAATTTGCGTGGGTTTAAAATCCCTCAAATTTTGAAATTAACCCCCGCAATTTAATTCATTTTTTGTAGTATATGGGTATGGTGTTTGTAATCTAATGGTAAAAGAACTACTCCGTACGTCTTTCAAAATGGAATGTATCATTGTTGATATATATATATATATATATATACACACACACACACACACACACACACACACACACACACACAAACACATACTAGTTTAATCGTACGTGTCTCGCACGTGTTGTATTTGATTATATAAAATTAAATAATTTAATCTATTGCGGAGATTTTAATGAAGTGTATCTTTCATTGTTTTGAAAGTAAAATTTTCACAAAATCATTGATTACACCTTTATTACGTACTTAAAACTTTTAAAAAATTTAATACCTCTTAAAAATATTTTTAAGAGTTGAAAATTAATTAAATATATTTATGGTAAAACCTTCTGTTATTAGAAGTCATTAGAATTAATGGCAATTAATATTTTTTTCACTAATTTAAGAATTCTAAATCAACTAAATTTGATTTTAAGATATATTAAAAGTATGAAAGGCCTTAGAAATATTGTCTGAACTTTTGTCTTCATTAAAAGACTTTGTTTTAAACAAAATTGTCTTTTCACTATTTTTTTAAATTAAGAATTGAAAATTAATTAAATATATTTATGGTAAAACCCTTTCTTCTTAGAAGCCATCAAAATTAATGACAACTAATACTTTTTCATTAGTTTAAGAATTCTAAATCAACTAAATTTGATCTTAAGAAGATTTGAAAAATCTAAAATAAATATAAAAGAGTTAGATTATATTTATTCTAGATTTTTCATATCTTCTTAAAATCAAATTTCGTTGAATTAAAATTCCTAAACTAATGAAAAAAGTATTAATTGTCATTAATTCTGATGACTTCTAATAAGAAAAGATTTTAACATAAATATATTTAATTAATTTTTAACATTTAAATATTTTAAAAAATAGTGAAAAGATAATTTTATCTAAAGCAAAGTCTTTTAATGAAGGGTAAAAAATTCAAACAACATTTGCAAGTCCCTTCACACTTTTGACATATCTTAAAATCAAATTTAGCTGATTTAGAATTCTTAAACTAATGAAAAAGGTATTAGTAGTCATTAACTTTGATGACTTCTAATAAGGAAAAATTTTATCATAAATATATTTAATTAATTTTTGACTCTTAAATATTAAAAAAAATAGTGAAAAGATGATTTTATCTAAAGAAAAATCTTTTAATAAAGGGCAAAAAGTTCAAACTATCAGGAATATTCGATATTCCTATTCTGCAAATTCACCTCTTCAATATTATTTCCTTATGTGGTGCACTGACATATCTCCCTCTTAATGTATATTAATAGCTTTTCTTAAGTGTGAATATTTTCCTTGCTAGTTCTTTATTTCCTTCATGTCAATGTACTCTCCATATATAAATTAGAGACAATTGTACATCAATAGAGAATGAAAAAGACTTACAAAGTAACTCTTTCATGGGATCAAGAGCCACAACCATACGACAATAATTTTTTTCTTTTAGGGGATTCAACTAATATTTTTTCTTCTTTTTGAAGTTCTCATGGCAGAAAACAGCACCATCCGCGCTTCCCTTCCCATAACAACTGAATCAGTTGTTTCCACTATTCCACCATTACCAATCAATAATAGCTTCACCATTCCATCATTAACAACATTCCAAGCCTACCCAAATTTAGTGTTTCCTTCCCTATAACCCACTGCTACGACAACCTACATTATTTTCATACTTACATTATAAACAGCAAATACAGCCACAATAACCACACCTACCTTTTCACTTTCTCCTTCATCCAATCTCACTCAAGAGCCACAATTTTTGTCAATAAATGCATCAGCTCAAGCCTCTATCAAACTTATACCATTAAATTATCAAATCTGGTACACTTAGTGGTGCGCACTATTGATAGGATATGGCTTCACAAGCTATGTTGTTAATCCCCCTGTGATACAACAAATGGCCTCTAAATTTTGGAATAGACAGGATCAATTGATCCGCAGTGCCTTAATCGCGTCTTTATCCTATTAGGTAGTTCTGTTAGTTCTTTCAGCGGACACCTCCTACAATGTGTGGACCACCCTGCATAACACTTATGTAGGGCCTTTTCATGCAAGACTCTTAGTTTTAAAGGAATCTCATTTTCAAGTTACGAAAGGTACACAGCCTTACATATCAAGCAATTGGTCACTACACTTAATTCTGCTGGAGAGGCTCTTACCATGGATGATATAACTCTTCACGTAATCCATGATTTATCAGTTGAATATCGAGGGATCTATGATTCTCTCCGTACCCATGATTCACTATCATTTCTTATGAACTTCACGAGAAATTATGTGACTATAAGGCATATCTTCTTCGCCAGAGTAATGCCTCTTCAATTCCAATCACGGCAAACTTTTTTGCCAATAGTAACTCAAACAACTCTCGCAACAACAAAAACAATTAGCATCCACTTCTCAGCACCAAAATATTTCCCGTAAATGCTATAATTAGAAGAACAACTATCAAAACAACAACAACAACAACAACAGTTAGAACAACGGAAAGAGTACTCGAGTGATATGTCAATACTATGACAAACCTAGACATATTGTTAAGCAATGTCAAAAATTGCAGCCAGCTTTTCCATGGGTCACTGCCTCCATGGGAACTTCTGGGACTTCAAATCAAACGGGCAACTCTAAACCACACTCCAACTATGTCTCATCTTTCGCTAGCTGTGGTGATAGGTTGGTTGACTCGGAAGCATCTCATTATGTTACTAGTGACCTCAATAATCTGTCACTCCACTCTGATTATGATGGTGCTGATGTTATGATTGATGATGGTAAATCTTTGAGTGTGACACATAGTGGTTCCACTACTCTTAATAATTCTACTCGTCCTCTTCACCTTTCTAATGTTTTTTGTAGTCCAACAATAAAAAATAATTTAATTTCTATTTATCAGCTGTGTGATCAGAATAATGTTTCTATTGAATTCTCACCATCTTCATTTGTTATGAATGATTGTCGCACGGGGGCGTTGCTGGTAGCGGGGGAACCTAAAGATGGAGTTTATAAGTGGCCTATCAAATCCAAGTCTTTGGTATCCACCATTTCATCACACTCGATATATTCTATTCATCTTTCATCAGTCTCAACTTGGCATTATCGTCTTTGTCATCCACTTTCCCTTATGTTACGTTAAATTTTTAGTTACTTAGACATTCTGCCAAATTTGTTTCCTCTACTTTTTTTTTAATTCATGCAAGTGTAATAAAATGCATAAAAATCCATTTGCAATGTCTTCAATAAAATTTTTTTCTCTATTGGAGATGATATATTATGATGTGTGGGGTCCTCCTCTGATTCTATCTAATGATGGTTTCCATAACTATCTTATTTTTCACAAATTCAAGCTCGTGGTTGAAAAGTTTTTCAACAAACCCATTGTTTTCTTTTACTCGAATAATGGTGGTGAGTTCATTCATCTTCGAGAATTATTTGCTTTCTATGTAATTTCTCATTTCTTAACTCCTCCTCACACAACTGAACATAATGGTAATGTTGTGCGTCGTCATCGACACATTATGGAAACCGGTATTACCCTCCTTTATGTTGCCAAACTTCCTTTATCTTTTTGGTCTTATCAATCAGATGCTGACTCCTTACCTTCATAATAAGTCTTAATATTTTCTTATATTTTGTAGTGATCCAAATTAGCAAAAGCTCCAAATCTTTGGGTCTCTATGTTATCCTTAGTTGCGTCTTTATTCTCAAAATAAATTAGAGCCTCGCGCACAATCGTGTGTCTTTCTGGGATACTCTACACATCAAAGTGCCTACAAGTTCTTTGATCCCTCCACATCTAAGATACTCATATCTCGACATGTCAACTTTGTAGAGTATGAGTTTTCTTTCTCTACTCTAGCCTCTACAGCTTCTCCCCATATGGAAGAAACACTTTTGACATGGGCTCCTCATTTTGTTGTACCTATTATTTCCTCTTCTTCAATTAAATCAGCCCTTTTGATGGTCACTCACTCTATTGATGGAATTTCGCCTTGATGCTTGACGTCGTCGAGCAATGGTCATTTATCAGATAAATTAATGGTAATCTCATCAGGATATAGGTCCTCACCTAATTGTACAAATTCAAGTACCATCAGTGCACCTCTAGTATTCTCTATTCCCTCACTTGCTACTGTCCAAAATGCAACCAGTGCACTTCCCATAATATCTAGCCCCTCACCTGATACTGTCTAAAATGCAAGCCAATTGTAAACTACATCTTCAAATGATCCTTCAAGTAATCAAAACACCATTATCACAAGCCAAGTTACTCAATCTCAACCTGTTCCACCTTCTCACTCCAGGATCACCCTCTCCAAAAAAAATATTCACAGACCTATGAAAAAGATTTTCCTCTCCACCCAAATCACCAACAAATCTTCTCTATCTCACACATCTACTTACTCCCACAAACCTGAACCAAAGAATATTTCCCAAGCTCCTAAAGACCCGGACTAGAAATCTACTATGATGGAGAAATATAGTGCATTGAAACAACAAGAGACATGGACACTTGTTCTAACATCTAAACGCAAAATTTAATTGGTTACAAGTGAATTTTTTGGTTAAAGAAAAATTTGAATGGTACCTTGAACAAATATAAGGCACAATTAGTTGCTAATGGATTTACTCAGTGGCTAGATGTTCACTACATTGACAAATTTTCTCTTGTCGTAAAACATACTACAGTTCGAGTTATTTTATCTCTTGCTATTAGTAAAGATTGGAGAGCTTATGCCAATTGGATGTTAATAATGCCTTTCTTCATGGGCATTTGACAGAGGATCTGTACATGGCACAACCACAAGGCTTTATTGATTCTACTAGGCCTAATTATGTATGTAAACTGCATAAAGCTTTATATGGTCTCAAACAGGCTCCACGTGCTTGGTACTCGAAACTACGAAATTACCTTCTTTTGCTAGATGTTGTATTATCACAGTCTGATCAATGTCTATTTATTCTAAGCGTGATGTTATCATATACTTGGTGGTCTATGTCGATTATTTAATTGTGACGGGATATAATTAGAAGCCAATTGATATCTTTATTACCAAGCTTAGCGAGCAGTTTTCAATTAAAGACTTGGGACAGCTTGCTTATTTTTTGGGTGTCCAAGTAATTTACACTCCGAAAGGTTTATATTTATCTCCACAGAAGTACATTGAGGATATTGTTGAGCATGCTTAAATGAGTGGTACAAAACCTGATTTTACACCACTTGCAACTACCAATAATCTGCCTAGGAAGATAGTGCTCATTTGATGATTCCAAAGACTATCAAAGTTTGGTTGGATGTCTCCAATACTTGGTACTAACACAACCTGACATTGTATTTTCTCCCAATCGGCTAGCGTAGTTTTCACATAGACCAACTGTAAATCATTAGGCTGCTCTTAAACGACTGATCAGTTATCTTGCTATAACAATGGACAAGGAAATTTATTTTTCTAAGGACTCTGCTTTGGTTTTTCATGCCTTTTCTGATGCCGATTGGGCCGGAAATCATGATAATCGGACCTCTACTAGTGCTTATATCGTCTTTCTTGGTAAAATTCCAATTTTTTAGTATTCTAATAAGCAACGAACAGTTCGTTTATCCACTGAAATCGAGTATAGATTAATCCCTTTCATTGCTGCTGAATTGTGTTGGGTCCATAATCTCATCAAGGAGATTTCTCTTTCTCTTTCTAGACCACTAATGATCCATTGTGATAATCTAGGTGTGACTTACCTTTCTACAAATCCAGTCTTCCATTCAAAAATGAAACACTTGGAAATAGATTACCATTTTGTTCGTTCTATGGTTCAACGGGGTCGGCTTCGTGTCACTCATATTTCAACAAAGGATCAGGTTGCTGACTTACTATAGAAGTCACTCTCCCGCCATGACTTTGATCGATTTTTGTCTACGATTGACGTCTCCAATAGACCACCATCTTGAGTGGGTGTGTCAGGAATATTCCATATTCCAATTTTGCAAATCCATCTCTTCAATATTGTTTTCTTATGTGGTGCACTGTCATATCTCTCTCGTAATGTATATTAACAACTTTTCTTAAGTGTGGATATTTTTCTTGCTAGTTCTTTATTTTCTTTCATGCTAATGTCCTCTTCCTTGTATTAATTAGAGACAATTGTAAATCAATAGAGAATGAAAAACATTTACAAGGTAACTCTTTCACAAACAACATTTCTAAATCCTTTCACATTTTTAATATTTTATATATGTGTGTGTGTGTGGTTTTCTGATTATTTTTAATTTTAACTATTTATAAAATTACATGCATATTGAAATTGAGAAAAAACATCAACTATTCCTAAACTTGTTCGATAAATTTACTTTAGACGCAACTCAACTGACATTTGTTTTGTTTATCCCCACAATTTTAAAGTGAATTAAGTTCAACCCTTTGTAGCTCAGATTAAGTCAAGCTTGGATGCTATTGAAATACTCGTGTTTTGATTCACCTACATTGTCATGTAATTGTCATATCATTAATCTTTTATTTTTTTTTGTTTCTTTTTTTTTATTCACCATTATTATTTTTTTAATGTTTTCTAAAACTTATATACACTAATTAACTAATTCTTAAAAGGAAAAAATTCAGAAATAGCATATTTAAGGCCCTAATTATAAATTTTATAGCAACAGTTTCATAATTACATTTTGTAGCAACTTGTATTATGTATTTTTAAAAACTGACCTCCCTTAAATAACTGAATTTGGTTGAGATAAATATGGTATAATTACCAATTAATTAAATTTGTAGATTCCTTTTTCATTAAAACAACTTTAATAACGTTATTTCCGTTTTTGCTTAACAACACTGAACAAATTTCAAATTTCAGTTTCACACGTTAACGAGTTCATCTGGAAAAAAAATCAAAATCAAAGTCTGCTTTTCATTTTTATGAGAAATTTCTTCTAATTCAACCATTGCTGTTGTTCAATCCAATTCGACAGTATCTTCTACGAAATCAACAGCAGTTTTCAAATGAAGCATCAATTTGATTGAATCAAATTCAATTGTAGATTCTTCAGTTCAATTTGTTCGAATTCAACTATCAGTTGAAAATTCAACTGTTACTGTTATTTAAGGTACGTAATCATTAATGTTTTTTGGTTCATTTTTTGTTTAAGCCATTACTGATGCTCCGTCTAGTTTTTTGTTGTCGCTGTTAAATTTTGTATGAAAAATTTCTAAACGAATTTCGAGTTATAAGCAATGCAGGAGTAAATTCAACATATATAACAAAAACCTTCAGAATTCAACTATTTGTTTCCAAAGTTCAGTTTAGAAGTTATTTCAGGTATTAAAATTTCACTGTTCGACTATTTATTTGATGATCGTTTGTTGTTATTTTGATCGGTTTAACAATTGAATAAATTGTGAAGCTTTGTAGAATTTCGATTATGAACATAATTTAAACAAATTTTGATTTGAATTTTATTCAATTATTTTCTGAAATCCTAGATCAATGAATGATCGTATTCAGTTGTTGAATGTGATAAAATTCTATTGACACATATCAAAATACAAATTAGGTATTCTCCCAGATGTATTTTTTGTGTTTAATGTTAAAACTACATATGTATTTTTTCTATGCTTGTTAACACTGCATATGTATTTTTGGTTTGTTTATAGGAATTTTAGAATATAATTGTATATGTGAAAATATATGTTATGCATGTTTTAATTCTGTTCGATTCAGTAGTTTCTGTATTTGGTTGAAAACTTTTGCTGTGTTTGTATTTCACTTTAAATAAATTTTGTTTTCATGTATTTTTTGAATAAATCGTGAAGCTTTGTAGAATTTCGATTATGAACATAATTTAAACAAATTTCGATTTGAATTTTATTCAATTATTTTCTGAAATCCTAGATCAATGAATGATCGAATTAAGCTGTTGAATATGATGAAATTTTATTGACACAAATCAAAATACAATTTAGGTATGCTCCCAGATGTATTTTTTTGTATTTAATGTTAAAACTGCATATGTATTTATGCTATACTTAATGTTAACACTGCATATGTATTTTTGGTTTGTTTGTCAGAATTTCAGAATATAACTGTATATGTGAAAATATATGTTAAAAATATTTTACTTCTGTTCGATTCAGTAGTTTCTGTATTTGGTTGAAAAATTTTGTTGTGTTTGTATTTTAAGTTTAACAAATGTTCAGTAAATGTATTTTTGATTGTAGTTGTTGATTGTGTAAGTATAATTTACGTTTCTAACTGAAAAATCTATTTTTTTTTTGTTTTGAAAAAGTGTGTTGTAATAATTGACTTCTTAGAAATATGTATATTTGTGTATTTTGGGTGAAATCTGTTAGAAATGAGAAGCATATCAGTTCTCGTGAAGTACTCTGGAGGTGGATGTATGAAAAAAATTATGAAAAGTACGTCATTGATGCTATATTGTTGAGCATAATAGCATCATTCAATGAGTTGCATAATGTTTTGGCATCACACTTAAATGTGGATTGGGCCAGCAAATATATTTTAATGGAATATCAAATCAGTGGTAATGCGGGGCAAATATAAATACGGTTTAAAGGTATTTATTTTGCAGAAAAAAAAAGATACAAGACATGAATTGTCTTCCTTTATATGTAAGCATTTTGGAGAAAGTTGTTGGGAGCACTTTTGCAAGTTTATCTGCATTCGTTGTTGAAAGAAGAGACATGTATAACAATTGTACTACCACCAAAGTACAAATGCGCTCCTGGAAGATCTGCAAAAAAGGATCGTGGAAAATCGGTGCAAAATATTTTTGGAAAGGAGAACATCAAATCATACACTGGATGTGGGGCTAAGGGTCACAATAGACGCTCTTGTAAGAAATATCGTAAATGATACATTTTTTCTTCTGTATTATTTTTTAATACTTTCTTCTGCACTTTTTATAATAATGAACTCATTTTTATGGTTCTAAACATTTATTTAGCATTTGCGATCTGATGTATATTGCATATGTATTTTTATTCTAAAATCTGAACAATTCATATTTAATTTGGAATTGAATAAATAAATATTAAAATACATATATGTATACATATTTGTATACATATGCTTCATATATATATATATATTGAAGCTAAATACATATGATGCATTCTGCATATGTATTTATTTAGTGCAAAATCTGAACACTGTATATGTATTTTGATCTCTAAATCTCACAACAAAAAAAATAAAACTGCATAAAATACTTAAATGAATTTCTTTCATTCAATTCCCAAACTTAAAGTTTAATTCAACTCATATGTATTTTGAAAGTAAATGAACACAAATTAGAATATATATGAAGGTAACTGCATATGTATTTTTATTGAAAATTTCAAAACCGAATATGTATTTCAGAGGTCAATCTCACTTCAACCAATATTATTGAACACTGGAGTAAAACACATAGTACAAAATTGTTGAAAACATACTCAACTTATACAACAGAAATAAATTACTTTCATTCAGTTCAAAATAAGTACTGACATTTAAACACTTCAAGACATAAAATAAGTTTGTACAAAATAACCAATATCCATACAACAATTTGTCGATTATCCAATGTAATAAATTCAACAATCATCATATTCCTAAAACTTCAGTGACACTAGTTATTTGGCTTTGCCTGCCAGGCCTCAAGGGTGATTCGACATCGCTATGAGCATTTGCTTCTTGTTTTCTCATGCCATAATCCCACAATAGTGCAGCATAACGTGTACGAAGTATGTTGGGGTTGAACTCAATCAAAGGAACTCTTTTACCATAATAAAGACACTCTGCGTATGTTACCATATACAGACCATAGTCCCTACAAAAAAAAATTGAATAATAATATTTAATTTCTACAAACTTACGATTTTGGTAAATGTATATTAAAGTACTTACAAGATTTCACTTGATTGTTGAAGCAATTCATCTGCAAGTAACACATAAAAAAGATATGACAATTTTTTTATCTTTTTATCTTGGATGGTTATGGAGACCAATACCTTTTTTTTTTTTTGTAGAAATTACAAGCTTGAAGACACAATGGGATAATCCCAGCTAATTTCTCTATCTCAGCCAGAATAACCACATAGTGACCAGAGGACTCATATGAATTATGTAAGAATATGGACCTCTCGGAGAATGATAAAACTGTGAGAACCCAATGATGTTTCTCAAATTTAACAAAAAAAAACATGTAAAACTGTAAAAAAACAACAAAACACAATCAACACATCAAAAAAAACATATAACATGCATATGTATTTTGAACAGAACAAATCAGCTCAATGCAATTCCTAAATACATATCAGGAAAAAAAATACATATTAAAACTATACCTTATTAAACTGTAGAAATCAACAAAACACAACCAACACATCAAAAAATACATATAACATGCATATATATTTTGAACAGAACAAATCAGCTCTCTCTGATCCATATATACATATCATGATAACATAAAATATATATTAAAACTATACCTTAAACTGTTTATATCTACAAAATACAACCAACACATCAAAAAATACATATAACATGCATATGTATTTTAATAGAGCAAATCACCTCACTGCAATTCCTAAATACATATCAGGAGAAACATAAAATACATATTAACTCACTGTCTTCTTCAGATTCATTAGCACAAGAGTTTTCAACATCGTCATCAACATTGCTTGACTCTGCAATTTCTTTTGCTTTTCTTTTCTTCTCATATTTTTTTATTTTTTGTCTTTTGGAAAAGAATTTTTTTTCAACCATTTTTTTCTTCAAAATATCAGCTATCTTCAAAAAAATCCAACCAACAACAACAACAGATCAACCCAAAATCATCTACAATATCCATTCAACTTCGGTTATCCTTCATTAATCACAACAAAACAAAACCCAGTTTCAATTCTCATCCAAAATTTAATTTTTTCAACTATATCAACTCATAAAACATCAAATTTAACTGAAAAACAAACGAAACAAAATTCAGCAAATCCGATGACCTTCAGATAACATCTACAAAAATTAAAACCTTAAAGATGAAGTGGAGAAATTGTTTATAGTACAAAATTCAAAAAAAAATATTGAGAAATTGATAACATGCAATAACTGAATTAATTAGTTACCTGAAATTGTGGAACAATATCCTTATCAGATCGTGGAAAAAATGTTAAGAAGGAAAAAATTTGAAAAAGAAAATCTAAAAAAAAAACATGAAAAATGATAAAGTATAAAGCAATTAAAGGAAAGATAAAGTTTAAGCGTGAATAGTGGAACCTGCTTTTGAGAGGTGGTAATTGTGGTCCCCCACTTAAGATAATGTTAGGTTTGCTACATAAGGTAATTTCATTAAAGTGTTGCTATTTTTTGTAATTTAAAACTTAGATTTGCTACTCGATGTAGTTTATCCTAAAAATTATGTGGGCCCATCTTGTTTAACAAGAAGTTCCATTATCTCTGACCCAAATTGCATCCAATTTCTTTTAATTTTAAATTACACAAATACACAACTTATGTTTTCAATATTACAAAAAATCTCAACTCCTTAAATATATTACAAAAATTCCAATATATATACAGAATGTTGTAGACACGTAATTTTGTCCCACCGAAAGATTAATTTACCCAATTTTACCTTATCCTACCGTGTACCCTCATCCATGTTATTATACCCTCACAAAATACAAAAAATAACAAACCTTGTCTTATCCTAATATTCTAACAACCCACCCAACTAAAAATTGACAACACATCCTAACCCCTACCCCTCCTACCCCTCCCCCACATAACCACCCCTCCCCCACATTTCTTTGACACAAAGAAAAGAGCATATAGAGACTCCATCTTTTCCATTTTTTAGGGGGGGACGAGATCCAAAAAAAAGGGAAAAGAAGAAAAAAAATCATCATCATCTTCACCAAATTGACACCTCCATTGAATCTCACGCACACACACTGATACACCAATATTCACGATACACACGCACACACTCACCTCTTTCAGATCCTCGAGAATCTCGTGCTGACACATTCAGGTCATTGGAAAACACTCTCTTCCACCGGGAAACACGTACACACAGATAGCACTGAGGAAGGGGTCAAGAAAAATGGAAGGAGCTTGAGATTTTCGACCAAAAATAGTGAAAATGAGAGAATTTCGATCTTATCGAGCTTTTTCCAGCGAAACTTTCACCGTAATCGATATCAAGCTCGCTGGAATCGACCTCAAGCTCCCTAATTGGTTTTTCTTCTCGTTGTTTGATCGATAACATCTTAAAATCACCAAAAACCTTCTTATTTTCCTTTGATATTTGGACGAAATCTGGTCGGCGTCCACTGTTTTGGTTGTCTTTGTCGTTGTCCGTTTATCGAAGCTCGATTTTAATTAGTTTTAGTCCTCTGTTGGATTTCGGGGGTTTTGGGACTCGTTGGTTTTTGTACTATTTTCTCAAAATTTGGATATTGTTTGGGTCTTAATCGAAATGTTGTGATCAGTTTTAGGTCGTTGTTCCGCTATTCGGGTCGGATTCATCGCTGTCGAGGTGCTATTTGAAATTTCAAGTTTGGGTTTTCTTTATTATCGACGAAAGTAAAATCTATTGAGGCAGTTTTGGGTTACTATTTATTGATACCGAGTTGGGGTTTCATCGTTGTTGAGGTTTTCTATTTGAGCTTTCGGATTCGGATTTCTTTCGACTCTTATTGTCATCAAAAATTCGATATCGGAAGGTCCATTCCTTAACTTTATCTTTTCATTATTTCGAATGTGGTTTTGTTGTGATTTTGCAATTTGGGTTTGGATATTTTATTCGTATTAATTGTTGTTGCGAGTATGAATTACTCATGTGCATGAAATGTTGAATCTCTGTGGGACGTATATGTTTGATGTGGGTTTCGAATGTTGAAAAGGGATTTGATGATTGAATTGGTTTAGTTATATGGTTGAAAAAGGATTTTGGGGTGGGAATAAGAAGTTGTTAAAAGTTGAATGCAGTTAAATTTTGGACTATTATCATTTTATTTAATTCGGATTAAGCATGAATTTGATAGAATCATTTTAAAATCAAAAGGTTGATAGGCAACATAGGTCGGGTAAGCAAATTTAAGGATTGTGGATTGATGGAATATTTGATTTGTGTGATCAAATGGTTTTTGGCTATATGTGCTTTGGGATCACTTGTATTATTTAGCCGGGGAACGCCCCGAAGTACTTGTATTATTTTTATCCGGGGAATGCCCCGAAGTATTTTATACCCGAAGGACGTTTGTGACGAAGGCCCAAGGCAGCGGGTTGGAGAGTAGTTTAGGATTAGTTTAAAATAGAATAGGTTTACATTTTCGCATTTTTCATTTTGCGGGATTGTATAATTGGACTGGACATTATATTTTGGATTATTTTGTTTTTGTTTGCTTGAGTGATTGTTTTTGCGTGCTTTGCGTGGTTTATGCATTTGTAATGTCAATTTAGCCGATACGCTCTGCCAAGCGACCGTGGTCAAACCACAGGATCGAGGGGTGCCTAACACCTTCCCCTCGGTCAACAGAATTCCTTAGCCGGAATCTCTGTTCGCAAAACAGTATTGAAGAGTCAAAACCATTTTGAAAAGGGATATCCATGGGTGACTTGGCACACCTGATTTATGCCAAGTGGTGACTCTGAGTTTTGATTGTTAAAAGTCCTTTTCGAAACAAATTTTCATCTTTGTCACTTTAATAATAAAAATCCTTTCGAAACCTAAATCAAATCTTTTCGGAGTTAAAAAAAGGGGTGTGACAGCTCTGGCAACTTTGCTGGGGAGTATTTCTGAATTCGAGCTTATTTTTGGAGTCGTATCGGCTTTGTTTGGCATTATGGGTGTATAAACATTGTTTGTGATTATTGTTTGCGTTATTGTTATCACTGTTGTGCGTTTTCGTGCTCTCTGTCTATAGTATTTATCGTATGTGTTACCGCTTTTATATCTGGCATCATGTGTCTACCCCCAGGCCTTCTTTCTGCAACAAGTCCATAGTACACGTGTTATACACGACCTCTAGTTGAGTCACTCTTATTTTAGGGGGGAGCCGTCGGTGTTAGGGAGTAGGTGGAAAGCAAAGTAGCCACTATCGACCATACGCTCTCCCGAACAGCCTTGTTAGTGAACCACAACGTAGGTCAGCCTTTAGGTCATGCTTATGTGCATCATACTGAGACCTAGCGAGACCCACATGGCCCTTTGTAGGAGACTCACCTCTAACGCATCTCTACGTGCTAACTGTTGCATCTTTAAGGGTAACGTGGCCATTTGACAAATGGATTTGAAAAAAAAATTATGAGTAAGGTGTGTAGGCAAAAACAAAAAAGAAGAAAAAAAAAATAGAAAAAAAATTGAGTCGAAAAGAATGAATCAAAAGGGGTGTCGTAGTTTATTTTAGAGTTCTTTATGGCTTTTGTTCTTCACGATCCAAAAACTCAAAAAGATTTTTTTATGTTTTGCATTTGTCTTCTCAAAGTACCGTAAGTTCAAAAAAAAAAGAGGGTTTTGTTTGCCTTTTCTACTTATTTGTCAAAAATAAAAATACCAAAAAGATTTTTTTCATAATTGGTGGTATCAGTCTTAGTTGAAATGTCTAGTTGAAAATCCAAAAAGTTTTTATTCGTTTGTTTTTGGTTGTGTCTCTTAAGTTAGGGTCAATTTATTAGTTAATTGTCAAATCTGGATGAACTACGCATACCTGATTCCCTTCCCTCGGGTTGGGATACGTAGGAAACCCTCGGTGGGTCCAGTAATCTTTGTGTTAGCCTTTGTCTTATTATTAGCCTAGGTCTATCGCCCCGTAATCTAGAGTTGTTAGCCAAGTAGACTGATTTTTCTCAGTACTTCTGTTCAAGAAATTAGAGTAATGAAGTGGTCTGTCCCATCGACATATGTTTGCGTCAAAAATCCCAAGGGTTGGGAATATTCTACTCCTGACGAATTTTTGAGATAACGTCTTATGTGATATCACATGATGGATTTGTCCACCAAGTCTAGAGTCCTGATGGTTGTCAAGGTGCCCAAAAATTTAATCAAGTGGCGGGAAATGTTTAACTATGTTGATCAGCAGAAACTGATTAAAATATTAGGTGATCTTACGGAACTTCTGCATGTTACCCCTTGTCCAGATTTAATAGAGGCTTTGTTGCCCTTTTCGGATCCAAGTAATTTGGTGTTCAGGTTTAGGGAATGTGAAATGACACCTACTTTGGCAGAAATATCCAGTTTGTTGCATTTGCCCTATATCAAGAAGGATATGATTCGAACACGAAATCATACTGGCGTGAGGTTTTTGCAGTCTTGTGGTTTAAAAAAGTAAGGGTATGCATTTGGGTTGTTTAAATGATTCGTGAGTTTCCTTAGATTTTTTGTTCGCTAGATTCAGGCCCTCGGAAGGTTTTGATTGCTTTTGGGATGAATTTCATATGACTAAGGAGAAGTGGGAGAGAAAGCGTCTTGAAGTCTTCACCCTCGCTTTGTTAGGTACTTTAGTGTTTCTGCTAGAAGAAAGACGTATTAATATACGTTTGCAATCTATGGTGATGGCTCTATTTCATAAGGATCAAAATGACAAGGGCATTAATCAAAAGGGCAGGTTCACTCTTATACCCATGATCTTAACAGAAATATATAAGGCTTTAACCGAAGTGAAGGGGGGATGAGTAGTGAATCTTCTAAAGGATATTGAGTACTTCAAAGACCAAGCCTTAGGTGAAAGCAAATACGAGCAGTTCTGGAAGCATACAACAAAGCTAGGTGTAGACACTCTCAAAGAAAGTTTGGATAATCCGGGGTACACTCAGGGATATGGGTTATGACTTCAATCCATCCCTTGGGGTATCAGTCAACCCTTACTAGCGCAGCTTAGAGGGAGAATACAGGAAGAATGCATAGTTGACGACCATCAGGATAAAAGTGCGGGGTCCAAAGTGGAGACACTGAGAGTTCAGTTAGAAAATTTGTTCAAGATTGTAGAAAGGTGTCAGAACAATCTTTCTAATTGCACTCCTCATGAGGCAGGAATACGGGCCCGAAGCTTCCTCCCCAATATCAGGGTGTCTTTGCAGGACATGCTATAAAGTTTGAATAGGAGAAAGAGAACTTCACAGACAGGTCCATCTCAGCCAGGGTCATCACGCAGAGCACCAGTCTGAAAGAGCATTTCTTATCTTTGTTCAATTTGAGTCTTTTATGTTTCTGTCATTGTAGAGTGGCATCAGTTTTAAGTCGGAGTCAAGTTGTTTTGGTATTAGGGTCTTTATCAGTAATTTCACGTATGTCATCTTAGGGGTCTAGAATGTTATTTTGTATTTGTTGTTTAGTTTTTAAAGCGGTCCTAAATTCGTTGCATGTTTTGTTTCTTTCTTTCATCAAATGTTATGAGGTTACGTCTTTCTTTTGTTTGTTTGTTTTCGTTTTTGCAAAAAAATATATATATATAATTCAATTATGTAATGTTTATGCATATGCTGCCTGAGCTACACAAGATCTGATTCATGTACAACATGATACGTAGGCAACCTGCTTTTGGGTTCGATCTAATCATTTTGTTTCATGGTTTTTCATTTTTTTTTAAAAAAGGAAAAAAGCAAAAGCCATAAAGAATGATAAAATGAAGGTAGATAGCGAGAGGAGAAAAGAAAGAAAGGATAATGAGACAAGAAAGGAAAAGAACAGAGATTGATACGAAAAAAAAAAGAAAAAAAAAAGAAAAAAGAGAGAGGGAAAGGAAAAATAATAAATAATAATAATAATAATAGGTGTAGATAAAAATCAGGATGATGTTAAAATGACCTCGCTACCCTCAAAAGCTAGTAGAAATGAACATGAATTTAGGACAATTTTACCAATGTGATTCCCATGCTTGTTGTGTGCCCTAATCCTAACGGATGTCCTCTTTGATGAGCATGTTCTTTCAGATAACAATGGTTGGTTTGCAGCACTCTGGCTAGTCATCCATACTTCACTAGATCCAAATCAAAGCTCGTCATGGCTAGCAGGGAGATTGAAAATTCGCTCATTGACCTGGATCAGGATCACAGGGAAGAAAGTTCAGAACACAATGATGAGGTAGTAAGGCTCAGGCAACAATTGATAGATTTACACCGGACATGGGCCAGCGGAATGCCTCCTCCTCCGTTTCCTGAAGGTCTTGGAAATATCTTTAATTGCCCATCGCTCTCTCAGATGCAATTATCTGCTCCTACTGAGTCACCTGAGCACGCGCCAGGATTCACTCCGCGACATTATTATCCTGACAGTTCTGGTGTGCCCTTGGCAGATCCCTAATCAAGACCCGCTGCTTAGCCGGCGCCACCGATCACACCGATATTCGTGGCTCTGCCACCACCTGAAGCTCCCATATATGTTGTGAGTCCCACAATGGGGCTTTCTAAGTCTGCCAGTGAGCCAGTATTGAAGGTTCCAGATAGTCAGTATTATACCTCGGAGCCTACTTTGAGAATGAATGAACTGTATGGGTACACTCCGCCACCTGCATTTCCATTTGATACGGAGAAACCTGTCGCAACAGAGGAACAGAAAATCATACCACGGAAGTTGAAAAGTTTAGAATAGGCTATGAGGAATTTGTAGGGAATCGGAGATTATAGGAGTGTTTCCTTTAAAGATCTTTGCATGTTCCCAGACATCAACCTTCTCCTCGATTTTAAAATGCCCAAGTTTAAGAAGTATGCAGGGCACGGTGATCCCGTGGCACACTTGAGACGTTATTGCAAGGGATGCAGGAGGAAGAGAAGAGTTGTTCATGGCCTTCTTTGGCGAGAGTCCTTCTGATCTGGCTTCAGAATGGTTTATCGATCAAGATATCGACAAGTGGAACAACTGGGATGACTTAGCTTCTGAATTTGTTCAACATTTTTAGTATAACATCGACCTGATTCCAGAAGAAAAATCCTTGGTCAACATGAAGAAAAAAATCACTGAAGGTTTTAGGGAATACGCGATAAGGTGGCGTGAGCAGGCCGCCAGGGTAAAGCCTCCAATGAAAGAAAGTAAGTTGGTAGAGGTTTTCATTCAGGCACAGGATGAGACCTATTTTCAATATTTACTTCCAGCAATGGGAAAGTTTTTTATTAAAGTCCTCAAAATGGGGGAGATGATAGAGGACGGAATTAAGACCGGCCGAATAGTGAGTTTTGTTATATTAAAAGCCACCACACAAGCGATTCAAGGTGGATCTGGCGCATTTGGAGGTAAAAAAAAAAAGAAAGAGGATATGGTGACTATCATAGCTGGAATCCATTCCTATCCCAAAAGACCACCTCGTCCCTATCCCCAATCCCAAGCCCAAGTCTACGCCCAACCTCCATATATTCCTCCCCACCATTACTACCCTCCACAAAATCCTTTATATTCCATTCCACCACCCCTGTACCCAGTATATAGCGCGCAGCCATATGCCCAAACCCTTTTTTACCCACAGTGGCGCGCGCAAGCTCCACAAAATCGCCCATTCACTCCACCGAATTACCAAAACCCCTCCAAACCCAGTTTTCAACCTAGGCCCGAGTATAAAAAAGAGAAGCCGATCAAAAATCAATTCACACCTCTTGGGCAGTCATATGCTAGCCTGTTAGATAGGTTGAGAAACTTGAAGGTCCTAAGCCCAATTCAAGGAAGGCTTTCAAATCCACCGCCGAGAAATCTTGATTATTCTTTAAGGTGTGCATACTGCTATGACATGCCAGGCCATGATATCAAGAAATACTGACATTTAAAGAGAGCTGTCCAAGATTTAATTGACACAAATCAGAAGCTGGTCCAGGCCCTGAAGGGTCCAAACATTAACCAAAATCCGCTGCCAGCCCATGCTGAAACCAATATGTTAGAATTGATATATGATGGGAAAGAGTCTTCAAGGTGTTATAAGCCTATTGTCAAGGTACAGACCATTGAGGAAAAATCGGTGAATGTAGCAGAGTCTTTAAAAGCAATGTCATTGAGCTAAGAAGGAATGAGAGAAGATAAATCTCAAGAAAGCACAAAGAAACCCCTGATCACAGTACAAGGCGCCAGAAGGTATGTTGATTTAAATCAGGATAAACCTAAGTTGACAGTGGTAGGAGCTCTGAGTCAGCCCATCTTGACGGTGAAAGGAGCACTGGCAGTGCCTATTATCTTCAAACCGGTGACCCAACCTCCGATAGTTGATACGAAAAGGGTTTCCTGGAATTATGGGTGGACTGTGATGACCTATCACAGGAAAGAAGTAGTGGAAGATGTAGATGAGGTAGGGGATTTAACTAGGTCAGGAAGATGCTTCATGCCTGAAAGCTTGAGAAAGTCCAAGCCAATGTGAGTGGACTGTTATCTATCAAAAATCCTATCACCGAAGAAGAAGCCAAAGAATTTTTGAAAAAGATAAAATTGCCAGAGTATTAAATAATAGACCAGTTGAAGAAAATCCCTGCTCAAATTTCTCTCTTATCTTTGTTGTTGCACTCCAAGGAGTATCGTGATATTTTACTGAAGGTATTAAATAAAGCATATGTTCCTAGGGAGATTACAATA
Organism: Capsicum annuum; assembly: GCF_002878395.1. Taxonomy (NCBI): domain Eukaryota; kingdom Viridiplantae; phylum Streptophyta; class Magnoliopsida; order Solanales; family Solanaceae; genus Capsicum; species Capsicum annuum. The sequence goes on from NC_061117.1 coordinate 203,879,826, forward strand.
AATCATCTTGAGAAAATGGTCAGAAAAACCTTTGAGGTCAATCGGATCAGCTTTTCTGACGATGAATTGCCTGTTGAAGGTACAGGGCATAACCAGGGCCTTTACATTACAGTGAAGTGTGAAGATTTCTACGTCACTCATGTTATGATTGATGGAGGTTCAGGTGCAAATATTTGCCCTATTTCTACTTTGCAAGAGTTGAATATTGGTGCTGACAGGATCAGGCCCAATAATGTATGTGTCAGGGCTTTCGATGGTGCAAAATCAAACTCTATTGGCGAAATAGAACTAATGTTGACCATAGGGCCTATTGAGTTCGCCATAGAGTTTCAAGTATTGAATATAGAATCCTCTTACAATCTGTTGTTGGGAAGGTCGTGGATCCTCAAGGCCAAGGCGGTTACATCTACACTGCATCAAATGATCAAGTTTGAGCATGACAGGCAAAAAGTGGTTATTCACGGTGAAAGAGATTTGTCCGCCGGCGAAGATTCTCCCTTGTCTCTTATTGAAGCAAATAACGTAGAGGAGACATTCGTTTATCAAATTTTTGATACAGTGCCAGTAAATCGTATCCTTGAATGACAGGTTATACCGGGACCACATTTGTCTTCCGCTTCTATCATGATGGTGAGTGAACTTTGAAAATACGGATTTGAGCCAGGAAAGGGTTTGGGAGCATCTCTGCACGGTATAGTTCATCCCATATGTCCGAGTGAGAACGTGGGCACGTTTAGTCTGGGATTTAAGCCTACGACTGAAGATCTGAAGAAAGCCAAGGGAAGGAAAAAGGAAACATGGTCACTCCCTCACCTAATGCCACTACTCAGTGAACCATTTGTTAAGAGCAGTGTCACGAAGCATGTGGAATTTGAAGTTGAATTAGTTGATAACTACCAGAACCTTTTTATTGAAGTTGATATAGTCGAAGCAGGATAAGGCACCAGTATGGCAGACGTGCAATTCATAGGTCCAGCCGTCCGACTCAATAATTGGGAAGTCATTCCTCTCCCCGTCAGGAGGGAGTTTTCGTAGTTTATTTTGTTTTTCTTTCAGTTTATCCGAGTTATTTCAGGGTTGTAATTCAGATTTTAGTTTGTTTATGTTATGTTGGCATCTATGTTTAAACCCTTCTATCTTTTTATTTAATGAAATGCAATGTCCCTTTTTGATTCGTGTCTAATATATTTTGTTTTTCTTTTTTTTTATACAGTTCTCTTTATGCTGATTCTAATGACATGACATGCATGCAGAATTTTCAGCCTGACCTTAAAATCTAAACTAATTAAGATGTAATGAAGTAGGATGGGGAATATGATGAAGAAGAAGCACTAGAAGAAATAATCAAAGAGTTGGAACAGTACTGAATCCTAATTTGAATGAGACTGAGCCAATAAATCTAGGGGATCAAGAAGATGTTAGGGAAACTAAAATCAGTGTACATGCTTTACCACAGCTAAAATATGAAATGATTCAAGCATTAATTGATTATAAGGATGTTTTTGCATGGTCTTATGATGATATGCCTGGTTTAAGCACTGAATTAGTGGCTCACAAATTGCCAACTGATCCCGCGTTCCCTCCTCTCAAACAGAAGTTGAGGAAGTTTAAAACTGATGTAAGTATTAAAATCAAAGAGGAAATCATAAAACAACTTGAAGCCAAAGTAATTCGAGAGGCTCGTTATCCCATGTGGTTATCCAATGTTGTTCTCGTACCAAAGAAAGATGGCAAAATTTGAGTGTGTGTTGATTACCGTGATTTGAACAGAGCAAGTCTGAAAGATGATTTTCCATTGCCCAACATCCATATTTTGTTAGACAACTGTGCTAAACACGAGGTTGCCTCTTTTGTGGATTGCTATGCTGGATATCACCAGATCATTATGGATGATGAAGACTCGAAGAAGACATCTTTTATCACACCATGGGGGACCTATTGTTATCGAGTGATGCCGTTCGGTTTGAAGAATGCTGGAGCAACATACATGAGAGCCATGGCCACTATGTTTCATGATATGATGCATAAGGAGATTGAGGTATACGTGGATGATGTGATTATTAAGTCAAAAAGTTGGGCCGACCATGTTAAAGATTTAAGAAAGTTCTTTGAAAGGCTTCACAAGTATAATCTCAAACTCAAACCGGCAAAATGTGTATTTGGAGTTTTATCTAGAAAGCTATTGGGGTTTGTGGTCAGTCGTCGGGGGATTGAATTGGATCCCTCGAAAATCAAAGCCATTCAGGATTTGCCCCCGCCCAAGAATAGGATGCAGGTGATGAGTTTGCTTGGTAGACTGAACTACATTAGTAGGTTTATTGCTCAACTCACAACCACTTGTGAGCCCATATTCAAGTTGCTAAAAAGGAGTGTTGCGATAAAATAGACTGAAGAATGTCAGGAAGCGTTCGATCGAATCAAATGATATTTGTCAAAACCGCCTGTGCTGGTACCCCCGAAATTGGTAGGCCTTTGATCTTATATTTATCAGTCATGGACAATTCCTTCGGTTGTGTCCTGGGTCAACATGATATCACAGACAAAAAGGAGCAGGCTATTTATTATATTAGCAAGAAGTTCACCGCATATGAGGCCAGGTATACTCTTCTTAAAAGGACGTGTTGTGCCCTAACTTGGATAGCATAGAAGTTGAAGCAATATCTCTCATCCTATATACTTATCTCATCTCCCGCATGGATCCTTTAAAGTATATCTCTCAGAAGCCTACGCCGACAGGTCATTGGCGAAGTGGCAAATATTGCTTACCAAGTTCGACATGGTATATGTAACTCGAACCGCCATGAAAGCCCAAGCCTTGGCAGATCATCTTGCTGAGAATCCCATCGATGAAGAGTACGAGCCATTAAAGACATATTTTCCTGACGAAGAAGTGTCGTGTGTCGATGAAGTCGTTATAGATGCTGATCCAGGTTAGAAGTTTTTCTTCGATAGAGCTGTCAATATGAAAGGAGTCAAAATAGATGCGGTTCTTATCTCTGAATCGGGACAACATTTCCCGATAACAGCACAACTTCAATTCTACTGTACTAATAATATGGCAGAGTATGAAGACTGCATTCTTGGATTGAGGTTAGTTGTTGATATG
>NC_061117.1:203885931-203886965 GCF_002878395.1 Capsicum annuum
CAAAATAAAAGTCACCATCATTTCTTTACATTTTAAGTCAAGTCTCTGTCAAAACAAGCGAGAAAGGATTTCAAAATTTACTACCAGTCTTTCCAATTATATGAGGAAAACCAAGGACCAGCACATGAAAGAAATATGATCGTAATTCAACACGAAGCAAAGGAAGTCTATTAACCAACGGGCTATTGGATTCGTGGAAGCATTCAGATTTGGGAAAAAAGTGCACCTCAGGGGCATGGTAAAATAGAAACCCATTGTTCGAGTCAGAACTCATTTCCCTCAATCTGGATTCGGGGCAATGATGCGGCAAGGCAGGGAAAGTGTCAGCGATTTGGAACAAAGATGAAAGGAATGAGTATTGGGGTAGATACCTAAGAAGCCAAGAGTTGCAAGCCACCACTAAGTTTTTAACTGACAAATTTTCTTTGTTGAAATAGGGTCTAATTCGCTTCACTTAATTCAACTACCATTGGAAATGCACATCCGTGAGATTTTACTTTCTGCTCAGGACCCTCCTGAAAAATGGGATTTTACTTTCTGTTCAAGACCCTCCTAAAAAATGGGACTTTACCTTCTGCTCAGGACCCTCCTGAAAAATAGGATTTTACTTTATGTTCAGGACCCTCCTGAAAAATGGGACTTTACCTTCTGACCAAGACCCTCCTGGAAAATGGGATTTTACTTTATGTTCAGGACCCTCCTGAAAAATGAGATTTTACTTTATGTTCAGGACCCTCCTGAAGAATGGGAATTTATTTTTAATTCAGGACTCTCCTGAAAAATGAGATTTTACTTTATGTTCAGGACCCTCCGAAAAAATGGAATTTTACTTTATGTTCAGGACTCTCCTGAAAAATGGGATTTTACTTTCTATTCAGGACCCTCCTGAAGAATGGGAATTTACTTTCAGTTCAGGACCCTCCTAAAAAATGAGATTTAACTTTATGTTCAGGACCCTCCTGAAAAATGAGATTTTAATTTATGTTTAGGACCCTTCTAAAAAATGGGATTTTACTTTATGTTCAGGACCCTCC
>NC_061117.1:203887065-203887568 GCF_002878395.1 Capsicum annuum
AGGACCCTCCTGAAAAATGAGATTTTACTTTATGTTCAGGACCCTCCTAAAAAATGGGATTTTACTTTATGTTCAGGACCCTCCTGAAAAATGGGAATTTACTTTCTGTTCAGGACCCTCCTGAAGAATGGGAATTTACTTTCAATTCAGGACCCTTCTGAAAAATGGAATTTTACTTTATGTTCAGGACTCTCCTGAAAAATGGGATTTTACTTTCTATTCAGGATCCTCCTGAAGAATGGGAATTTATTTTCAGTCCAGGACCCTCCTGAAAAATGAGATTTTACTTTATGTTCAGGACCCTCCTGAAAAATGAGATTTTACTTTATGTTCAGGACCCTCCTGAAGAATGGGATTTTACTTTACGTTCAGGACCCTCCTGAAAAATGGGACTTTACCTTCTGATCAGGACCCTCCTGAAAAATGAGATTTTACTTTATGTTCAGGACCCTCCTGAAAAGTGGGATTTTACTTTATGTTCAGGACCCTCCTGAAAAATGGGA